>NW_013571870.1:6177-6315 GCF_000499745.2 Eimeria mitis
TTTGCTGCTGTGGTTGCTGCTGCTGCTGCAAGGGGAGAAATGGGTGGGTGGTGTCTGATGCAGTTGCTTTAGCAGCTGTAGGAGCAGCACGAGGTGCAGCAGCAGCAGCAGCAGCCGCACCCCAGCAGCAAGCCGAAG
>NW_013571871.1:0-1421 GCF_000499745.2 Eimeria mitis
TATATATATATATATATATATATATATATATATATGGAGCGCTGCTGCAGCTGCTAACGGAATCCACTGCCTCCTCTCTGTATCCCGACGGGGGGCTGACAGAAGAAGTTTCTTTTTTAGTTTTGTGTGCGGCATTCGTCTTTTGCGTCTGTTGCTGCAGCTGACGACACGAAACGCTTACATGAATTTCGGTGTTTGCGTGTGAGTAAGCAGAGACTAGGTTTTGTTCTAGTTGTTGCTTTTGTTGCTTCGTTGTGTTGTTTTTGTTGCGTTTTGAGGCTTAGTGCTGCCTGATAAACAATTACAGCAGAACAACTAACAGAATTCAATCAATTCAGTTTCGGTGTCTGCATCTATGGCGACGGGCAGCTACGGATGTTTCGCGTAAACGACTTGAAACCCGACTCTAATTATTTAATAAATTAAAAGGAATAAATAAACGCAATAAAAAAAAGAATTTTAACAAATAAACAGCGAAGAAACTCCATAAACTGCAGCGGAACGACGCTGCTCCTGCAATGCATTCAAGAAAACCAGCAGCCGGAAGGGCGCAGCCGACCGAGGGGTTCCCATGATGGATTTTCGCGATCTTCGTGGCAAATAGGTAAAAGAAGATGAAAATAATCGTTTAAAAAGAGTAAAACGGCAAAAAATTAGCCAGAAATGCCTCTAATTGACAGCTTTCCATCCGGCATGCAGTGCATGTACTACCTGAATGTACACCCGAAGTGGCAGCGCATCTACAACCAACAAAACAGCAACCCAATCAAGACATGTTTCTGTTTACTTTTTAACTCTTTCTCCGGCGCATGTTGCCGATGAAGCGCCCGTGTCATTTCTTTCTTCCTTCGTCATTGCATTTGCATTTGTCACTGCATTTCCCGTTCTCTTTCTCTCGCTTCCGGGGGGCCCCATCAGCAGACCGCATCAGCAGCAGCTCCACTGCCTGCTTGTAGGTTGCATGGCTCGTGGCCTTCTGCATCAGGCAGTCATACAAAGCCACTGCCTGTGCGTTTACAGCAGCAGCAGCAGCAGCAGCGGACCAGAGGGCTGCTGCATCAGCAGCGGAACGGAGAGCTGCAGCAGCAGCTGCTGCTGCAGCGAACGCCTGTAACTTGCACTGAAACTGAACGGCTCCGCAGCTGTCTCCCGTCTTTAGTTGTCGCGTTGTCCTTCAAACCCTTTACCAGCCAGCTGATCACAGGGAACAGCAGCTGCAGCGGTTGCTGACCTTCTTCCGGCCCGCGTCGCTGCTGCTGCTGCTGCTGCTGCTGTTGCTGCTGTTGCATGCAAAATGGAAGCACCCTCCTCCCCAGCTGCTGCCTCTGGCATTCAGAGGGCCATCCAATTCTTCCTTCACTCCGCAGAGTCAAGAACGGACACAAACGTGGGCAAGCCTGCACCAGCAACAGCAGCAGCAG
>NW_013571871.1:1675-4554 GCF_000499745.2 Eimeria mitis
TTTAGTTGTCGCGTTGTCCTTCAAACCCTTTACCAGCCAGCTGATCACAGGGAACAGCAGCAGCAGCAGCAGCGCCCGTAGCAGCAGCAGCAGCAGAGGTACCTCCGAGGCCCCCACAAGCAGACTGTCCCCCCATGACAGCAGCAGCAACACCAGCAGCAGCTGCAGCAGCAGCAGCAGCGCCACCACCAGCAGCAGCAGCAGCAGCAGGTCGCCAACGAGCTTCAATATCTACTCAGACATCAGCATCAAGTACCCCTTTGCGTGGTTCTTCTTCTCTGTCTTCTCAGGGGCCCCCGGGGCCCCCAGGGGCCCCGGGGGCCCCTTGTGGTGGTTCTCGTGTTTCCTTTGGTTGTGGGGTTGGTGGGGATCGTCTCCCTTCGTTAGACTCTGCGTTTGCACCGCATGCAGAAGAAGCAGAAGAAAGCAGCTTCTCTCAGCTCTGTAGATACACCTCAGAGGTGCTGCTGGCGGGGGCCCCCCAGCTGGGGAGGCCTTTCTTGGGGGGCGGTGCTGTTGATGAGCTGCAGCCGGCAGAGCTGCTGCAGTGTGAACAAATGCTGCTTGATGATGAAGAACTGCAGCAGCAGCAGCAGCAGCAGCAGCNAGCTGCTGCAGTGTGAACAAATGCTGCTTGATGATGAAGAACTGCAGCAGCAGCAGCAGCAGCAGCAGCTGTTGCTGCAGCAGCAGCAGCAGCAACAGCTGCAGCAGCAGCAGCAGCAACAGCAGCAGCAGCAGCAGCAGCAGCAGCAGCAGCAGCAGCTTTATGCTATCTCTTCTGCTATCCCTGCGGACTCTACGAGCCCCCCTCCTGTGCTGCAGCTGCCTATACACTCGGAGATGGTGGGCCTGCCTCCATCGTTGTTGCTGCCGCATATATCCTATCGTCTTGCTGCAGCAGCAGACCGAGAGCAGCTGCAGCAGCTGCATGCAGAGACCTTTCCCTTTATGTATAACGAAGCCTTCTATTCTTACATATGCTCGGGCAGGGGCTACGCCCTCGTAGCCACAGTACGCCGCAAAGACATCACCAGCATCAAGCAGCAACTCCAGCAGCAGCAGCAGCAGCAGCAGCAGCAGCAGCAGCAGCAGGGGGAGGGGGAGGGGCAGCAGCACGGGCACAGCAGCGGGCAGCATGCAGCCTCAGATGGTGCCACCCGCAGCTGCGGTCCATCTGCAGCAGCAGCAGCAACAACTGCAGCAGCAGCAGCAGCAGCAGGTGCAGCAACAGCAGCAGCAACAGCAGCACCAACTACTGACCGGCTGTCATCTTGGTTTTCCTCGTGGCAGTCTACAGCAGCCTCAACTGAGCAGCAGCAGCAGCAGCAGCTGCTGCTGCTGCAGCAGCAGCAGCAGCAGAGAGAGGAGGAAGAGCTGCTGGTTGGGGTTATAACTGTCTCTCAGAGTTTAACATATATAGGCGCAGAAGATGCAGAGATAGTCCGTCGATGGGTGCAGCAAAAAGAAGAAGAAATGGCTGCTGCTGCTGCTGCTGCTGCTGCTGCTGCTGCTGCTGCAGTTGCTGCTGATGATGATGCTGCTGCTGATGCTGCTGCTGGTGGTGGTGATAGTACTGATGCAAGTCGAACATCACCGCAACCAGCAGCAGCAACAGAAGCAACAGCAGCAGCAGCAGCAACAGCAGCAGCAGCAGCAGCAGCAGCGGGGACTCCTGGGGAGCCGTGCTGCATGCAAGCTGCTGCTGCTGCTGCTGCTGCTGAGGAGCGGCCGTCTAGTTGGAGTTCTTTTCTATCGGGTTTCAGCCTAGACAGCAGCAGCAACAGAGCTGCCCCAGCAGCAGCAGCAGCAGCAGCAGGAGCAGCAGCAGCAGCAGCAGCAGCAGGATATGGTGTATGTTGTGAGGAGGATGCATTGGTTGTTTCTTCTGCTGATGATACAGAAAAAGAAAAAGAAAAAGAAAAAGAAAAAGAAAGAGTGTGTAGGGATTTAGCTTATGTATTAACGTTGGCTGTTGCTGCTCCTTGTCGTCGTATTGGTGTTGCTGCTGCGCTGCTGCAGCAAGCAGTTCTGTATTTCAAGTCAGCAGCACCCCCCGCACCAGCAGCAGCAGCAGCAGCAGCAGCAGCAGCAACAACAACAACCCCAGCAGCAGCAGCACCCCCCGCAGCAGCAGCAACAACAACAACCCCAGCAGCAGCAGCACCCCCCGCAGCAACAACAACAACAACAACAACAACCCCAGCAGCAGCAGCAGCAACAACAACAACCCCAGCAGCAGCAGCAGCAGCAGCAGCAGCAGCAGCAGCAGCAGCAGCGAGGAGAGCAACTGCTTTATATCTGCATGTTGCTGACTACAACATAACAGCATTAAACTTTTATATAAAAAATAATTTTTCTGTTGTTTGTCACTTTCCTGAATTCTATGCGATAGAGGGTAAACCCTACGGCTCTTATCTCTGCTGCATGCACCTGCATGAACACAGCAGCAGCAGCAGCAGCAGCAGCAGCAGCAGCAGCAGCAGCAGCTGCGGGAGCAGCAGCAGCAGCGGGAGCAGGAGCGGGAGCAGCAGCGGGAAGGGAGTTGCAGCAGCAGGAAAAGAACAGCTGTTGCTGCAGCAGCAACTGCAGCAGCAACAAATACAGCAGCAGCAGCAAATGCAGCAGCAGCAAATACAGCAGCAACAAAAACAACAAAAACAGCAGCAAGAAGAAATAAAACAAAATACAGAAAAAACAAAAGTTTTGTCGATGGGGATAGAGTGGGCCCTCAGAGCCGTGCGCTCCTCGGTCACTGATTTCTTACACCCGCAGCCAGCAGCAGCAGCAGCAGCAGCAGCAGCAGCAGCAGCAACAGCAGCAGCAGCAGCAGATACACAAAGCAATAACAACAACCCCACCCCCTAACCTATCCATAA
>NW_013571871.1:4654-4794 GCF_000499745.2 Eimeria mitis
CACAGAAAAAACAAAAGTTTTGTCGATGGGGATAGAGTGGGCCCTCAGAGCCGTGCGCTCCTCGGTCACAGATTTCTTACACCCGCAGCCAGCAGCAGCAGCAGCAGCAGCAGCAGCAGCAGCAGCAACAGCAGCAGCAG
>NW_013571871.1:4894-5228 GCF_000499745.2 Eimeria mitis
GAACAACAACACAGTACACTATAGCAGCAGCAACAGAAACAGCAGCAGCAACAACAATAACAGCAGCAGCAGCAGCAGCAGCAGCAGCAACAGCAGCAACAGCAGCAACAACAGCTTCTCTGTATACCTTCACACCGAGGAGGAAATATCATACAAACTTCAACCCCCTGCATGCATGCACCCAGGGTAGGGGGCCCCCACCAGGCTGTTAGTGGGGGCCCCCGTAAACCCTCGGCTGAGTGTCTCGGGGGGCCCCCAGGGGGGCCCCCAGGGGGCCCCCGGGGGCCCCCAAGCTGCTGCAGGGGGCACCGCACAGACAACTCACGGGGGCCCC
>NW_013571871.1:5328-5458 GCF_000499745.2 Eimeria mitis
CAACAACAACACAGTACTCTATAGCAGCAGCAACAGAAACAGCAGCAGCAACAACAATAACAGCAGCAGCAGCAGCAGCAGCAACAGCAGCAACAGCAGCAACAACAGCTTCTCTGTATACCTTCACACC
>NW_013571871.1:5558-6404 GCF_000499745.2 Eimeria mitis
TCAAGGGGGGCCCCCAAGGGGGCCCCCCAAGGGGGCCCCCAAGGGAACTGTAAAGGGGGCCCTGCGGGGGGCCCCCTAGGGGGTTCCTCATGGGGCCCCCCAAGGAGGGCCCCCCTAGACCCCTCCACCCGCCCCCCGCGCGGGGTGGGGGCCCCCTTGGGGGGCCCCCTTGGGGGGCCCCCTTGGGGGGCCCCCTTGGGGGCCCCCCAAGGGGGCCCATCAAAGGGGTATCTCATGGGGGCCCCCCATGGGGGCCCCTCGGGGGGGCCCCCAAGGGGGCCTCCCAGGGGGCCTCTGAGAGGGGTGTAGGGAGAGGCGGGAGTTTGTTAAGGGAGAGAAGAGAGCAGGCAGGAGGGTTGGGGGTGTTGTTGTGCAGCAGCAGCAGCTGCAGCAGCAGCAGCTGCAGCAGCAGCAGCTGCAGCAGCAGCAGCTGCAGCAGCAGCAGCTGTAGCAGCAGCAGCTGCTGCTCCTGGTGCAGCAACAGCAGCTGCAGAAACAGCTGCAGCAGCAGCAACAGCAGCTGCTGCTGCTGCTGCTGCTGCTGCTGCTGCAGCAAAGGCGCCTCGAGTGAACTGATGAGGGCCGAGAGAGGCGACGCGTGTTTTTGTTTGTTTGTTTGTTTGTTTTTTTGTTGTTTTATTTATTTTTATTTTCTTGTGTTATAAATAAATAAATACAAATGAAGAAAATAATAAACAAAACGCATGCATGCAGCTACATATATAAATAAATATTTAATAAATAAATAAATATATAAAGTGAGATATATAGAGAAACTTTTATTCGCCTTTTATTTTTTCTTAGGGGCTAGAGCAAATATATATATATATATATATATATATATAT
>NW_013571872.1:0-218 GCF_000499745.2 Eimeria mitis
CATAACACAAGGGCAAGGCATCACAGCGGTGATACCGGCATATCGAAGGCAGAAAGGAATCAGTTTCTGGATCCGATGCTTCTAGCATACTTTTGAAATGCGGGAAGGCAACGCTTTCACGTTAGTTCCCCGCTATCACCTTGAAATATTCAATACTAGCAAGACGGAGAAGGTGTACAGGGTACCAGGGTGCAGCTGCACCCGGATGCAGCTGACGA
>NW_013571872.1:380-5863 GCF_000499745.2 Eimeria mitis
GGGTGTGAATTAAGGGTTCTTAGTGTAGTCAATTAGACGTGGTACATGTCCATGTAGTCTGAGGTAGGATGAGACGCGTCTTGACAGTTCCGTTTCTCTTACCAAATGGTTCCAAATATATTATTGTGCTTAAAACGGTCGTTGCGTTTGCCGAGAGATGCAGTTATTGTCAATTCCAGTGAGAAGGGATCACAGACCACCCTGTACTGACTTACTCACGCAACCCCATGAAACGCCCTGTGTTTTTTGGAAGGACAGGCGGTTGAACGTTGTAGTAACCACGTTGGTTTGGTATCTCGATGGCGTCGTTTTTCTGCAAGCGCATCGAGCAAGACGCCTACCGGCTTTTCGGCCGTGCTGTCATGAGCGTTTACAAATGTTTTGTCTCGGTGGTGGACGGATTTTTCAGTAGCAGTGTACAGCAATTGCTGCTTAATAAATTGTGCTTGGAGGTCTACGCAGACGATAGCGTATGTTGTGCTACGCCAACAAAAGCAGTTCCGGAACTGTCGTCTGTGGGTGACGTCGATTGAGGCCTTCTTTTGCGTCGGCGTTTTTCCAGACTAGCTGCCTGACTCCAACGTTGTGGCTTCCGAGGATGGATATAACTCTAGCCGCTGAGGAGCAAGCATCGGCAGAGCCGATAGTGTTACTTGCTTACCTCGTCAGGCTGGAAATGAACAGCGCGCATGCGCTGCGTAGCTACCTTTTCGAAATGCGTATCCGGCAGGTGGTGCGTGTACAGCGGTCTTCTAACTGTGCTCCAGCTCCGTCGTTGTTACGCTCGTTTTTCAGCGTTTTGTCGGCAGAAAATCGCCTTCGCTTCTGTAGCTCCGCTTTCGTTCTCGTTTCTTTGACGTGCGTTATCAGGTCGTCAGACTTTGGTGCCTAGCTGAAATTAACTTTGTAGGAAACGCGTGTTTCGAGAGTTGTTCGCCTAGTGCCTAGCAATCCAGTTGTGTATTATCCACAAGTTACCTTTACACATTCCTTTGGTCGCTGCATCGTGCGTCCACCTTTGAAACGAATGAGGCGGCGTCCGCATCCAAACACGACTAAGGGTCAGTGGGGACATGAATCTGTTACCCTTTGGCTGTGTTCAGGTAGGCGCATTGTTTCCTTGGGCGGCATGAAGGGATGCAATGCAATGCTGCGTTCTCGTGGCATCGTGATGCGTTTGATGGCTAACGAATGGGACTGCGCTTAACTTCACACTGCGGCTCATTAGTGTTCCGTCTGCGATTTGTATATATCTAGCTTGGCAGTGTGCTTACTCGGTGTCCGAGACTGCCTTCTCCGAACCCACTGGCCTGTACGCTTTTCCATCCTTCGGGCTGATAGCGTTGCTTTCGTTCCTGTGTGCGCTGTTGTGTTCGATTAATTGTGTTTTGCGCTTGCCTGTTTGCGAAGTGCACACCTGGCACTCGCTGTTTTGGTTGGTACCTTGTGCAATACGGGCGCATCATTCTCCAACATATTCACTGGCTCTGCAACGCCCGCCTCACTAACCGAGGACTACGCCAGATAGTGTGTCGAGGGGTTGAAAGAGGGAAACGGCGCTAAATGCTGGTTGTGCTCTTTTCTCTATGTACCCGTGTCGCCTGGGCATCTGAACACATACGTTGGTTGGTGTTTGCTCCAATGCCGCAGTAGGCTTTTTAACGCTGCAGAGTTACAAAGCCTACTGCGGCATTAGAACAAACAGTTTTTGACTTATCTGTTAGTGGGCATTTCCCGTTGGATATCACGGCTATTGAAAAAAAAAAATTTCAAGCTGCGCTCTTCGCTTATCATGCGTCCGCATGCCAGGAACGCCGGCCACTAGCTCAAATCACAGACGAAGGGTTCGATGGAGAAGAGCCTTGCTGTGCATGCGCCCCTTTGTAAACAATAAGCTGCTTCTGTGTAGTTGGAGCTACAGCGTGAGTCAATTTTTTTTAGCCCATTCACCGCATAGCATTTGGGATCGGAACCGTTTCAACGGCTTTTGTGTTTAGGAGGTTTCCCACCATGCGGACGGCGAGCTGCTTAGCATTACAGGTCATTGCAAATCTCCGCTTGTGTGATGCCCGGACTCAAGTAACATAGCTATGAATCACAGCTTTCCGGGCCACTAGAAAGCAACGTGCTCTCCGGATGCTTGTTGATCTGTTCCAGCATCAAGCGCTCCACAATGTATAGAGGCTCTGTGCAACGCAGTTTTCTTTCTGTGGGGAGTTGTTGGAGTGGCGCAGTTTGTTTCTAACGATTGAAGCGGCCATATGAATTGTAGGGAAAACTCAACTTCTGTCCGGCACTTGTGTACAATGTTGTCTTCGGCGCGGTAGGAAGCCTTTCTCTGCTCTGTGGGATGCGTTTGACAGTATTCAGGTTACAGTATCTTGCTCTAGGGGCGCTTTGCGGTGCCTAGCCTTGCATTCTGAAGGGCGCCTTAAACGGAATTGTATGCCTCGACATGCTTCAGGTAGCCGCTCTCCTCGCCTCACCGTAGCATTGCGCGTGGCTTAGTTTCTGCACATCGATTTGTGCGCGTGCGTGCCCCCGGCAGGTGCACCGGAGGTGCACTGTTTTCTCCGGGCGCCAGTTTTCGTTTTGGCGGTTAGGCTAACCGCTACTCCCTTACTCCTAGGTCGTCCACTAATTGCACTTTGCGCAGCAGAGATATTGCGCCCTAATGATTTAGATAGTATGTTAATCGAGCATTCAATCGCAGAGGCTACGGTTGGTGATGCCAATGTGAAGCTGGCTGAGCTTAAACAGATGATAGGGATGCATCGACAGCACGTCACCATGCTATGCATCGAGCGCTGGACGTTGGAGATTAGAATACGTGATTTTGGTTGCAAAAGTGCACGATTAGCTACTTTAGCGTCGCCGTCTTTCCAGACGAGCTGCCTGTCTCCAACGTTTTTGATTGCAGACAATGGATATAACTCTATCCGCTGAGGAGCAACCGTTGGCAGAGCCGATAGTGTTATTCGCTTTACTCGTCAAGCTGGAAATGCACAGGGCGTATGAACTCCTTAGCTGCACTTTTGAAATATTGATCCGACAGGAGGTGAGTGTGCAGCGGTCCTCTAACTGTGCTGCAGCTCCGTTGTTGTTACGCTCGTTCTTCTTCGTTTCGTCCGCAGAAAATTGTCTTTGTTTCTGTCGCTCTGCGTTCGTTTTCCTTTCTTTGGCGCGCGTTATCACCTCGTCGGACTGCCGTGTTTGACTGAAAGTCGCGTTGTGGCAAACGCGTGCTTCAGCAGTCCTCGTGTCTAGCAATCCAGTTGTGTGTTTTGCACAACAGTGTGCATGTACACCTTGCATTGTTCGGTGCATCGTGCGTTCACATTTGCAACGAATGTGGCGGTTCAGTGGGAACATGACTCTGCGCCTCTGGCTGTCTTCAGGTAGGCGCATTGTTTCCTTGGGCGGCGCGAGGGAACGCAATACAGTGCTGCGTTCTCGTGGCATCGTGATGCGTTTGACGGTGAACGAATAGATTACGTTTAACTTCACACTGCGGTTCTTTAGTGATCCGGGGGCGTTTGATATCTCGCTTTGCACTATGCTTACTGGAGTCCGATATTGCTTCAGGTGAGCACGCTTACTGCTTGTTGCTTCGTATTCAGCATCGGCAGCTTGAGGTATTTTGCTTGATCCAATCGCATTGTATCCTGGCCTGTTTGCGAAAGGTGCAATCTGGAACTCGCTTTTTTTGTTGGTGCCTTGTGCAATTGTCTCAATTTGGGGGCGTTCTCCGCACTGTAACCCGTTCTCTGACTTGCGGTGCCCATCAGCCGACATGTGCACTCTTCTAGGCAGTGAGCTAAGGGGTTGTAGGAGAGAAACGCAGACAAAAGTGGGTTGTACTTTGGCTTACGTGTACGAGTGGCAAGCGAGCATCTGAACATTTATATGGCTCGTTTCTTGCTTGAATGCGGCTCTACACCTGGTATCGCGGAAGGGTATCAGTTCATGACTTGTCTCTCAGTTGACGTTCCGCTTTGGAAACTACAGAAATTGAACACGAAGTCTCCAGCTGTGGCCGGCGAGCATCATGCGTAACGCCTGCCACTAGGTCCAATAGCAAACGAAACATCACGGTGGAGATGAGCATGGGTGCAAATTCCCCCGTTCGTAAGCAAGAAGCTCAATTTGTGTAATGGCGAGTATATTCTGCGCCGAGAGTTTTGCGCGTACATACGGCAAAGCCTTCGTGAAAGAAACACTTTCCACGGTCGTCGTGTTCAGGAGGTTTCCCAGCATGCCGGAAATGAGCTGCTTAGCATTTCATGTGCGCTGGTGTAATTCCTGGACTCAATTAAGATTGCCATGAGTCATAGCTCTGTCTGCCACAAAAACTCAAGTCGCGCTCCTACTGCTTGTTGATCTGTTCCGGTAGCAAAAATTTCACAATATGCAGTTTCAGCACAACGCGCTCGCCGGTCGTTGCGAAATCCTTCGAGTGCCGCAGTTCCTTTCTAACAACTTAGGCGAAGTGGAATGAAATCGCTGCCTTCCACTTGTAATTCTAATGGTTCTGTCTTTTTCTGGCACTTTTGGATATATTTACTTTAGACTCGAGTCTGGTGCGGCTCCTTTCTTCTTCGGAAGCTCACGCAAGCAACGTGTGAGTGATGTTCTCATCTCGTTCGAGACGTTTAGGAATATAATCCAGTCAGCCCTGCAGCGACAGTTCTGTTGATGCGTGCAGGCAGTCATTGCTGACGCGCGGGGTACGATGTTGTCTTCGGCGCGGTAGGAAGCCGTACTGAAAACAGCGAAAATGTCTGCTGTGTTATCGTTGTGTTCAGATTGCATGCAGATAGGTGCCCAGCGCAGAGAATGCTGCTCAGACCAGTACGAGGAAATTGTTACAGAAGCTGCCATCTCACTACTGCTTGTACCTGGTGCAGCATTATGTTTCTGTAGGATGCGTTTGACAGTTTTCAGGTTGCAGTATCTTGCTCTAGGGGCGCTTTGCGGTGCGTAGCCTTGCATTCCGAAGAGCGCCTTGAAAGAAATTGTATGCCTCGACGTGCTCCAGGTAGCCGCTCTCCTCGCCTCACCGTAGCAGTGCGCATTTTCGTGTTTCCGTATGTCTCTTTGTGCATCAACAAGCTTGCGTTAGGGATGGCTGGAGTACATTGATTAGCTTCGCAGCGAGTTTAGTATCGGCGGCTATTCTAACGGATGAGTCCTGAGCTGTAACGGGCATTGTGTGGACATCCAAACTGATAATCTAGTACGTACGCAAATTAAATATTCATACACGACAGCTGGCATACGTGATACCGATATGCAGTCGGCTGGGGTTAAATAGATGAGAAGGGTGCATGGACGGCATGCCACTATGGAATCCATCGAACGCTGGACGTTGGAGATTAGAATACGGGATTTTGGTTGCAGGAGTGCACGATTAGCTACAGGCTGGCTTGCAGCACCTAGTGGTAGTTGTAGGCATAACACAAGGACAAGGAATCACAGCGATG
>NW_013571873.1:0-185 GCF_000499745.2 Eimeria mitis
CGGTGTTGAAGTCCGCAAGGCAGTCGGCAGACTCTGCGCACACGCAAAACGACCACACAGGCATCATCCCTTATTGAAATTTTTTCCACAGAAGGTCAAAAAGAATTTTTTTGCGTCATTGCGGCTCCAACCCACCTGCCGACCCATTTTGAGCAGGGTCCTGGCCGTTCACTCCTCGGGCGGCC
>NW_013571873.1:383-3464 GCF_000499745.2 Eimeria mitis
GTCAAAGCATGCGATCCTTCTAAGAGGGTATCGAAAATTTGCTCGACTTCAGTTGAAGTAAATTTTGGGGGCATAATTGACACAAATTTCAGTGTTAACCCACAGTAGTGCCACCGTTTCCAGTCTAGGAGCGGTAGTTTGTTTCACAGCAGCAAACATGAGCAGTTTTTACCATAGCTGAAGGGGAAAAAACGTCAATGAGGATTGAAGGCGGTATGGAAACCTTGTTTACGCTCTTGCAAGCCTCGGTCCTCCTTGGTAAAGAGAAGAGGGGGGGTGATGTGTAACACGCTGTGATGCGACAACACGGGGATACATCATCTTCTGCCCTTGCAGTTCCACATTGGGCCAGGACCCACTTAATCTCGCAATCTGGTCTTTAGCCGATTGGAGGATACTTTTGCAAAGCATAGACAGCGGTACTTTCAGTACAACACAGTCAATTTAGCGTACAGCAGAGCCACCGCAACTTTTCATGGGAATCGAACCTGCCCGCGACCCCCTGGCCGAAAGTGGCGCACTATGCTGAAAAAACAACCGCCTGAACGTGATCCCATCCGCCTGGCCTATGTTTTGTGCTTCCGCATGGAGGTGCGGGAGGTTGTATATCTTGCGCTGTGGTCACTTAGTTCTGTACGAGGTTTCTGAGGACCTTTTTTTTTCTCTCTAAACGGTACACAGAAAAACTGGTAAGGTCTAACATGGCCATGTATGCCCTGAAGTAGTCATTGAGGAGACACTCCCTGCGTTTCTGCTTGGCTCCTAATCCAAAATTTGCCTCCTCTCGCGCATTGTTTAATGTCTGGACTGTAAACTTGAGCGGCATTTAAAACGGCTCAGTTGTTTGAAGAGAGGAATGCGCAAGCGCAAAAATATATGCAATGGGTGCTGGATAAAATGCAGGTCGCTGGGCGACGTTTTGTTTCATGTTGTCTCCCTCTGCAGAGACCAAGTCTAACGGTTCAAAGGCGCATATCCTTTCTCCTTGCTCTGCAAACACTGAGGAGACTGCAGATCCCCCTACATACCCCTGGTAGCTGTGGTTAAAAAGTCTCGAGGGGGTTACCTTCTCTTGAATGGCTAGAGAATGATGAAAGAGGTGAGCAGAAGTAAAGCCGTAGCAAGGAGAGCAGATTGCGTGTAGGCCGAAGCGGAGTTTTCTATGGCTTCCTTTATGTTTGCCCAAACTTCTTCGCTGTGGAAAAGCCCAAAATATACAAAAGAGCGAAAAAAAACACATAACAGCAAAGTTACCCTACACTACAGCAGGGAAAGCAGGCAAATACAAAATTAGTAGCGCTATGGAATCAATAGGAACGAGTAGGCACACGGGAAGAAAAAAGAAAGCGAAACAAAACCGTATGGAAGGGGGGATTTTCGTGCATGGCTACAGGAGGGCGAAAGATCAATACTAAAATGGCATATACCGAATACCGACCCACACGACGAGGGGAAACAGCACGAAGTTGACGGCTCTACGCAGCACTTTGAGGTGACCGCTAGAACCAACAACACGATCATCGCAACACAACACGTCGGACCACAACACCCAACTAATAAGTGGAAAACCCCGCGTGGAAACACCTTCAAGACAGTTCGGATGAGCCTGACTCAGGAAACGTAACTAGGATTACCAGATGAGACATTTCGAGAGAACGTGCAACGAGCAAGGCAAACACCACTGGAGGAGGAGATACGATCACGACGAAGATAAGACTGTATATTCCCAAAAACTTACGAAAAAGGCTTTTTTTCATTTTCAAGTGCTGCAGGATTAGTGAGGCAAACGAGGCCAGTAACCGTCTCCGACGGAGTCGAGAGGCGCCGAACTGTCGGCCCGGTCTTTGGCTGCTCTCCCGAGCTCGCTGGGCCCCCAGTTTCTCGTTCGCCGCCTAAGCCGTTAACGGTCTCTTTGCTCCCGTCTGCATCATCTTCTTCCTCCTTATCAGTTGATCCTGCAGAGGTAGCAACGGTAGTGGTGGTCGTGGTGGAGACTGGACAAGTGATGTAGGCACAGTCAACTGTGGCGCCCTTGTTGGGGTTGTACAGGGCCACGAGCGAGCGGTTCCGGCTTTCTGCATACACATCCTNACTGTGGCGCCCTTGTTGGGGTTGTACAGGGCCACGAGCGAGCGGTTCCGGCTTTCTGCATACACATCCTCGTCTCCCTTGTATTCGGGCGGGAGTTCGCCAAAGTTTACGTAGGCTTTTTTCCAATAGGAGACGGCTGAAGAGCAGCCAGAGGTAGGGCCTGTCTCCGGCGCGTAGGCATAGGTGCCTTCGCGCTTGACATCTACCCCGGTAATCTCAGATGCTTTTCCCTGAGTTCACCGAATAGCAAGCCAATGTGTTCAGCCCCATTTAGGCCACATTATGTGCCGAACATAAACGCATATATGCAGACAAGCACAGAGGGACAGTATGTGAAAAGTGAGGGCCGCTTGCCTCCTGTATGGCAGAGCAAATAGCTGCGATATACTTTTCTTCCCCTGTCGGCAGTTTCTTCGTTGCGTCCGTCTCTGCAATGAAGGCTTCGAGGCCTGCTCGTTCTCGAGCGGCATTGAAGTCGGCAAGGCAGTCGGCGGGGGCTGCACAGAAGCAAAAACACATCAACCGTTGCAAGCATCTCTGAAATGTTTCTTCATACAAACCAAGATGAGATTATTCTGTTGTATTTTTTTTNACCGTTGCAAGCATCTCTGAAATGTTTCTTCATACAAACCAAGATGAGATTATTCTGTTGTATTTTTTTTCTTCCGCCCACCAGCCGATCCTTTTTCATTCGGGTCGCCGCTCTCCACCTTGTGGGCTGCCCCCAGCACGGCAGCGGCCAGCAGCACTGAACTAAGCTTTCTCATGGTGTTCGGCATAGATTCAGCAATTAAACCACAATGCCGCAAGATTCCAGACAAATGTAGCTGGTTGTAGCCTGTGGCTCCACTGCATGGCCGCTGGTCTCCTAACAGCCTACAGGGCTGGCCATCCGGTTTGGGCCGAGCTCCCGGGACACGAGGCGTAGCGGGTTGCTTGAGGCATCCTGCTCTTCTACGATAAAGTAGGAAACTTGTTTTACTGTATCTG
>NW_013571873.1:3564-4042 GCF_000499745.2 Eimeria mitis
GTGGGCCGGGCTCCCGGGACACGAGGCGTAGCGGGTTGCTTGAGGCATCGTGCTCTTCTACGATAAAGTAGGAAACTTGTTTTACTGTATATGAAACGAATAACTTTTCTTCCAGCTTTAAAGGGATATATTTCAGTGAGATTTGGCGGTGGTGAGGTCATTTCTCGTGTAGGGGTTAAATTTGCTGCCTTTTTTGTGTAAATACAAGGCCCCCATCTCTTGCTGGAGAGAAAGGTGGGTTGACGACATCCAGGCTTCGATGGGACTGCACGGATACAATAAAGTCTCCCTTATGCCCTTGCATTACCACGCGAGACAAGGAACTGTTTGACCTCTTCTTCGCGCCTTTAATCGGTCGGCAAAATCATTTACAAAGCACAAAAGCAAGGCCTCCAAGCGTCTCAGTCATTTTTTTATACACAGCAGAGCTTCAACTACCAACGCTGGAAATCCGAGCTGCGACCTCCAGACCGAAGGC
>NW_013571873.1:4142-4716 GCF_000499745.2 Eimeria mitis
AGCTCTCCTGTCCTTGCTGGACAGAAAGGTGGGTGGACGACATCCACGCTTCGATGGGACTGCACGGATACAATAAAGTCTCTCTTCTGCCCTTGCATTACCACACGAGACAAGCAATCGCTCCACCTCTTCTTCGCGACTTCTTTCGCCTGGCAAAAACACCTACAAAGCCCCAAAAGCGAAGCCTCCAAGCGTCTCAGTCATTTTTTTTATACACAGCAGAGCTTCAACTACCAACGCTGGAAATCCGAGCTGCGACCTCCAGACCGAAGGCGGTGCAGTACTCGGAGAAAGCAGCCCGCTGAACATGGTTCTGAGCTCAACTGCTTGGCCTGTTGTGCTGGTGTTGCAGGAGAAAACGACTGGATGCATGCCTTGCACCCTGGCCACTTAGCCTTCTACGAGGTATGAGATGTTACTCGTTTACATACGATGTAGGGAAAATTTGGCAAGCTCTAGCGGGGCCATACTCGCTCTGCAGGAACCCTTTCAAAAGCCGCATCATGGGTTTATGCTTGCCGTTTTATCCTATCACGTCTCCGCCCGTAACCAACTAAAGGGTAAAGTCCTAGTC
>NW_013571873.1:4816-5320 GCF_000499745.2 Eimeria mitis
TGGGGCCATACTCGCTCTGCAGGAACCCTTTCAAAAGCCGCATCCTGGGTTTATGCTTGCCGTTTTATCCTATCACGTCTCCGCCCGTAACCAACTAAAGGGTAAAGTCCTAGTCATGACCAGCTACATTCTTGCCGCTTGCACGGTCCTATCCTCAAACCGCTGAACCGTGACAAGAGATGAGGTGACTGTAAGCGAAATTTAGGAGCACCGTGCGGCACTTTGTATCATGTTATCTACCTGTAGGGGACCCCAGTTAAGAGATTCAAAGAAACATATCATTCCTGCTGGCCTGCAGACACTGCAGATACTGCAGATGCACTAACACAGGCATGGCAACTGAGGTTCAAAAAGATCTCACCGAGTTGCCCCTTCTTGACAATGTCTAAAGAACTATGAAAGAAGTGAGCAGAAGTAAAGCGGTAGCAAGGAGTGCAGACTGGCTAGAGGTAGAGGCGGAGTTTTCTATGGCTTCCTTTATGTTCGCCCAAACATCCTCACTGC
>NW_013571873.1:5420-7519 GCF_000499745.2 Eimeria mitis
TGCCTTCTTGACAAGCCCTAGAGAACTATGAAAGAAGTGAGAAGAAGTAAGGCGGTAGCAAGGAGAGCAGACTGGGTAGAGGCAGAAGCGGAGTTTTCTATGGCTTTCTTTATGTTCGCCCAAACATCCTCACTGCGAAGAAGGCACCGCATAGCAAGAACGACGAAGAAACATCACAAGAGCCAAATCATCTCACGCTTCGGCATGAACGTCAGATACTGCCAAACTCTGTAGCCCTATGCAACTAATAAAGAATGTTATACACACACGTAGAACAAAGAAACCGTCCTAACGTCGCCTAGGAGGAAACATGTTCGTGCATGGCGAAAAGAAAACAAGTGGCCAATCCTAAAATTGCAGGTGTGGAATACCGCTGGAGACAACAGGCGAAAACAACGTGAAATAGACGGCACTAGGCAGCACCTTAAAGACACAAGGGGCAGAGGCGGACGACAAATGAAAATGCGCCAACAGCACGAGCACAAATACACACAGATGGAACCACAGTAGCTGACTAATACATGGAAGGCCTCCCTAAAAAGCACGCTCAATACAGCTCGGGTGCGACTGAACCAGACAAGGGAAGTGCAGACAGCAGATGAAAAGCGAGCTTTTGAGAAATGTGCACCAACGAAGGCAACAACCACCGGAGGAGCCTGTACAACCAAAAGGAACGGGGGACGGTCTATTATCAAGAGCGTACGAGAAGGGTTTTTTTCCTTGTACAAGAGCCGCAGGATTGGTGAAGAAAACAAGACAAGCTTAGAAATTATATGAAATCAATAGGAAAATGTAGGCGCACGGGCAAATCACCAGATAAGATGAGGGTTTTCGACAGAACGTACACCTAGGAAGACAAACGCCACTGCCGGAGGAGACACAATCAAGACGAAGGCAAGACGGTGTACTCTGAACAACGTACGAGAAGGGTTTTTTTCCATTTTCAAGAGCTGCAGGATTAGTGAGGCAAACGAGGCCGGTAACCGTCTGAGAGGGTGTGGAGAGGCGCCGAACGGATGGCCCGGTCTTCGGCTGGTCTCCCGAGCTCGACGAACCCCCAGCGTCTCGTTCTCCAATTAAAGAGAAAGTGCTCTCTTTGTTCGGGGTTGTCTCCTCTTCTTCCTCCGCATCAGTTGATCCTGTAGAGCTAGCAACTGTAGTGGTGGTCGTGGTGGAGACAGGACATGTGATATAGGCACAATCGACTGTGGCGCCGTCCTGAGGGTTGTACAGGGCCACAAGCGAGAGGTTCCGGCTGTCCTTATACACAGCACTGTCGGCGTTGTATTCGGGCGGGAGATCGCCAAAGTTTACGTGGGCTCCTTTCCAGTAGGAGACGGCTGCAGAGCAGCCATCGGCAGGGCCTGTCTCAGGCGCGTAGGCATAGGTGCCGTCGCGCTTGATCTTTCCCCCAGTAGTGTTCAATGCTGCCCCCTGAGCGCATCAAATAACGAGCCAATGCGTTCAGCTCCATTTAGCCCACAACGGCTGCCAAACGTAAACTCACATATGCAGAAAATCGCAAAGACACAGTTTACGGAAATGGTAGGGAAAATACAGGCCGCTTGCCTCTTGTATGGCAGAACAAATCGCTGCGATGTAGTCTTCTTCTCCTGTCGGTAGTTTCTTGCCTTCCTCCTTCTCCTCAGTGAAGGCTTCGAGGCCTGCTCGTTCTCGAGCCGCATTGAAGTCGGCAAGGCAGTCGACGGAGGCTGCACAGATGCGAAACCACAACAACCGCCGCGAGTATCCCTGAAATTTTTCTCTCTAAACAAGCCAATATTGGATTATTTTGCTGTGGCTTTGCTTCCACCCACCGGCCGACCCTTTTTCATTCGAGTCGCTGCCCTCCACTTGGTGGGCGGCCCCCAGCACGGCAGCGGAAATCAAAACTGAAGTGAGCTTTCTCATGGTGTTCGGCACAGATTCAGCAATTAAACCACAAAGACACAAGATTCCAAACAAATGTAGCTGGTTGTAGCTTGTAACTGCACTGCAAGGCCGTTGGTCTTCTGACTCGCTACATGCGGTGTAGGCAGCGCCTCAGCAGCGAGGAGCCGGAAACAAGGTCAATTGCACTAGGCATGTGACCCTTCTAT
>NW_013571873.1:7619-8597 GCF_000499745.2 Eimeria mitis
CTCCAAACAAATGTAGCTGGTTGTAGCTTGTAACTGCACTGCAAGGCCGCTGGTCTTCTGACTCGCTACATGCAGTGTAGGCAGCGCCTCAGCAGCGAGGAGCCGGAAACAAGGTCAATTGCACTAGGCATGTGACCCTTCTATTCATCAATCCTAAATTGACTTCACAGTAGCTAAAATACAGAGTTTGTTCCCCAGCTGAAATGAAGCAGATTGTGGTGATAATTTACGGTGGTTCGTCGATTTCCCGTGCGGGAGCGGAAATTTACTCGTTTCACCTAAATTGCACGACTTCCGTTTCTCTCTGAAGAGAAACAAATAAGTAAATATTTCTGGCGGAGGAGTGCTTAAGTGCAAGCCCCGCTGCTCTCCGCTAGAGAGGTAAAAGTGGTGACAAGTCCGAAGCTTTGTTGCGCCTGTGCGGACCCAGCAAATTATCTTTTCTGCCTGTGCAATTTCAGACGGGACACTTGATCATTTGAAATGTAATTCTGGTGTCCATTCGGTTGGGGGTTTATCTGCGCACCGCAAATAACGAAACACCCAGTAGAGCTCGATCATTTTACGTAAAAGCACAGCCTCGAGTTCTTGTTCTGGGAAGCGAACTTGCAGGCTCCCGATCGAAAGTAGTGTATTACTCTGAGAACGCAACCGGTTGTTTTGAGACCCAGCTAAACTGCTTGGCCTGCTGCTGTCGTCATGCGGCGGTGCGCGATCGCAACCGTCCCGCACTGGCAACTTTGCACTTTGCGAACTATATAGTTCTTTTCGCCCTTTAACAAATGGTACACAGAAGAGCTGAAAAACTCTAGGGGAGCTAGATATGCTATGGAGAACTCCCCCGAGGGATCCCCTCTGTGCATCTATTCGACTCTTTTATCCTAGGGCGATGTCGTAAAGTTGAGGAGATCTATTTGAAAAGGTTCAACGGTCTAAAGAGAAGGCCACGCAAAGGCCTGAGCAGCTGCAGTGGCTGCG
>NW_013571873.1:8697-10221 GCF_000499745.2 Eimeria mitis
CGAGTTTGTTCCTCAGCTGAAATGAAGCAGGTTGTGGTGATAATTTACGGTGGTTCGTCGATTTCCCGTGCGGGAGCGGAAATTTACTCGCTTCACCTAAATTGCACGACTTCCGTTTCTCTCTGAAGTGAAACAAATTAGTAAATACTGCTGGTGGAGGAGTGCTTGATTGCAAGCCCCGCTGCTCTCCGCTAGAGAGGTAAAAGTGGTGACGAGTCCGAAGCTTTGATTCGCCTGTGCGGACCCAGCAAATTCCCTTTTGTGCCTGTGCAATTTCAGACGGGACACTTGATCATTTGAAATCGAGTTCTCGTGTCCAGTCGGTTGGGGGTTTATCCGCGCAGCGCAAATAACGAAACACCCAGTAGAGCTCAATCATTTTAGGTAAAAGCACAGCCTCGATTTCTTGTTCTGTGAAGCGAACTTGCAAGCTCCCGATCGAAAGTAGTGTATTACTCTGAGAACGCAATCGGTTATTTTGAGAGCTAAACTGCTTGGCCTGCTGCTGTCGTTATGCGGCGGTGCGCGATTGTAACCGTCCCGCACTGGCAACTTTGCACTTTGCGAACTATATAGTTCTTTTCGCCCTTTAACAAGTGGTATACAGAAGAGCTGGAAAACTCTAGGGGAGCTAGATATGCTATGGAGAACTCCCCCGAGAGATCCTGTATGTGCATCTATTCGACTCTTTTATCCTAGAGCGATGCCGTAAAGTTGAGGACATCTATTTGAAAAGGTTCAACGGTCTAAAGAGAAGGCCACGCAAAGGCCTGAGCAGCTGCAGTGGCTGCGAGCCAAAATTCAGATCGCTAAGAGACACTTTGTACTCCTGTGTATCCCTTTAAATCGATTTTAGGGGTTCAAAGAAATATATCCTCACTGCGGCTCCTCGTCGTGCAGGCACTGGGGAAACTGTGTTTCTCTTCACTTACCCATCACAGACAAGGTTTACGAAGAGCGCAAGGGACTTCCCTTGCTGGCGCCGCCTAGAGAACGCTGAAAGAAGTGAGCAAAAGTAAAGCGATAGCAAGGAGAGCAGACTTGGTAGAGGCAGAAGCGGAGTTTTCTATGGCTTCCTTTATGTTCGCCCAAACATCCTCACTGCGAAGAAGGCACCACATCCCAGAGACGTCAAAAACGCGTTAAAAAAGCCAAATTATCTCACGCTTCGGCATGAACATCAGACAAACCCAAACTGAAGCCCTCTGCAACTAATAAAGAAGGTTATGCAGACATGTAGAACAAACAAGGCTGCCTAACATTGCCTTGATGGAAGCATGTTCTTGCATGGCAAAAGAAAGAAAAAGTATCAAGGCTAAAATGGCAGGCGTGGAATAGTGCCGCACACAACAGGCGAAAACAACGCAAACAAAACGGCACTAAGCAACACCTTGAAGACGCAAGGGGCACAGGCGGACGACAAATGAAAATGCGCCAACAACACGAATACAACAAACAACACACAGATGGAACCACAGTAGCGGAAGAATACATCATATGCCACACAAGCTCAATACAGCTCGG
>NW_013571873.1:10321-11279 GCF_000499745.2 Eimeria mitis
CACACAGATGGAACCACAGTAGCGGAAGAATACATCATATGCCACACAAGCTCAATACAGCTCGGATGCGACTGAACCACACAAAGGAAGTGCGCACAGCAGATGAGACGAGAGCTTTTGAGAAAATGTGCACCAAGAAAGGCAATCACCACTGGAGGAGGAGATACAATTAAGAGACAAGTAGGACGGTATATTCTCAAGAACGTACGAGAATGGTTTTTTCCCTTGTACAAGAGCCGCAGGATTGGTGAGGCAAACGAGTCCCGTGACCGTCTCCGAAACCGTCTCCGAGGGAGTGGAGAGGCGCCGAACGGATGGCCCGGTCTTCTGAGGGTCTTCATACTCTTCGTCACGGGAAACAGCGGACGATGTGGGTGCGCCTGCTGACGCCCGACCCTGGACTTCCGAACCAGCTGGACTCAGACCTTCCGAGTCACCACTGGTATCCGGCGTTGCAGGGGCCTGTGAAGTTAAACTGGTAACACTGGTAGTGGGGGTTGTTGTTGTGGTGGTCGTTGTGGAGACAGGGCAAGTGATGTAGGCGCAGTCAACTGTGGCGCCGTCCTGAGGGTTGTACAGGGCCACAAGCGAGATGTTCCGGCTATCGGCATACACATCTGTGTCGTCCTTGTATTCGGGCGGGAGTTCGCCAAAATTTACGTGGGCTCCTTTCCAATAGGAGACGGCTGCAGAGCAGCCGTCGTCAGGGCCTGTCTCAGGAGCGTAGGCATAGGTGCCTTCGCGCTTGGCATCTTCCACAGAAATGTCAGACACTGCTCCCTGAGCGCACCGAATAGCAAGCGAATGTGCGCAGCTCCATTTATGCGACAAGTTCTGCCGAGCATAAACGCATATGAGCAGACGATCACAGTGACACAGTTTACGGAAATGGCAAGGCAAATACGGCAGCTTGCCTTCTCTATGGCAGAGCAAATAGCTGCAATATACTCTTTTTTGT
>NW_013571873.1:11379-13380 GCF_000499745.2 Eimeria mitis
GAAGGAAGTGCACGCGGCAGGTGAGACGAGAGCTTTTGAGAAAATGTGCACCAAGGAAGGCAACCACCACTGGAGGAGGAGATACAACTAAGAGGCAAGTAGGACGGTATATTCTCAAGAACGTACGAGAAGGGTTTTTTCCCTTGTAGAAGAGCTGCAGGATTGGTGAGGCAAACGAGTCCAGTGACAGTCTCCGAAACCGTCTCCGAGGGAGTGGAGAGGCGCCGAACGGATGGCCCGGTCTTCTGAAGGTCTTCAGACTCTTCGTCACGGGAAACAGGGGATGATGTGGGTGCGCCTGCTGACGCCCGACCCTGGACTTCCGAACCCGCTGGACTCAGAGCTTCCGGGTCAGCACTAGAAGGAAGAACACCACCACTGGCGTCCTGCGTTGTAGGGGCGTCTGTAGTTCCACTGGTAACACTGGGAGTGGGGGATGTTGTTGTGGTGGTCGTTGTGGAGACAGGGCAAGTGATGTAGGCGCAGTCAACTGTGGCGCCGTCCTGAGGGTTGTACAGGGCCACAAGCGAGATGTTCCGGCTATCCTTATACACATCTGTGTCTTCCTTGTATTCGGGTGGGAGTTCGCCAAAGTTTACGTAGGCTTTTTTCCAATAGGAGACGGCTGCGGAGCAGCCATCGGCAGGGCCTGTCTCTGGCGCGTAGGCATAGGTGCCTTCGCGCTTGACATCTGCCACAGTAATCTCAGACGTTGCTCCCTGAGCGCACCGAATAGCAAGCGAATGTGTGCAGCTCCATTTGTGCCACAGCGGCTGCCGAATATAAATGCAGATGTGCAGACATTCACAGAGACAAAGTTTGTGAAGGGCAGAGCAAATACACGCCGCTTGCCTTCTGTATGGCAGAGCAAATCGCTGCGAGGTACTCGTCTTTGCCTGTTGGTAGCTGTTTTTCTGCATCCGTCTCTGCAATGAAGGCTTCGAGGCCTGCTCGTTCTCGAGCCGCATTGAAGTCGACAAGGCAGTCGGCGGGGGCTGCACAGAAGCAAAACCACAACAACCGCTGCAAGCATCTCTGAAATTTTCCCCATAAAGTCAACATGGGATTAGTTTGTTTTATTTCTGCTTCCACGTACCGGCCGACCCCTTTTCATCCGAGTCGGCGCTCTCGACTTCGTGGGCGGCCCCCAGTACGGCAGCGGCAAGCAGAACTGAACTGAGCTTTCTCATGGTGTTCAGCACAGATTCAACAATTAAATCACAAGGCCGGAAGATCCCAAATAGAGGTATCTGGTTTTAGCTTGTAACTGCACTGTAAGCCCACTGGCCTGCTGATTCGCTACAGGGCTGTCCGTGCGGTGTAGCGGTGTAGGCCGGGCTTCCGGAACGGGAGGCACAGCGGCTTGTTTGAGGCATGCTGCTCTTCAAAGACAGAAGCAAAAGTTTGTTTTACTGTAGCTGAAATGAATAAATTTCCTTCCAGCTACAGTGGGGCAAATTTCAATGAGAGGTGGCGGTGGTGCGGTCACTTCTCGTGTGGGAGTGAGTTTTGCTCTTTTCGTGTAAATGCAAGCCTCCCTTCTCCTTGCTGGACCGAAATGTGAGTTGACGACCTCCAGGCTTCGATGGAACTGCACGGATACAATAAACGCTCTCTTCTGCTCTTGCATTAGCACACGAGACAACGAGCCACTTGTCCTTTCCTTCCTGTCTTGGTTGGAAAATCATCTAGAAAGCACAAAAGTGAAGCCTCCAATGTGTCTCAGTCAAATTTTTAATACACTGCAGTGCTTCAACTACCCATCCTGGGAATCGGCGCTGCGACCACCGGACCCAAGGCGGTGCAATACGCGGAGAAAGCAGCCCGCTGAACATGGTTCTGAGCTCAACTGCTGGGCCTGTTGTGCTAGTGTTGCATGAGGGAACGAGTGGATACATGCCTCGCACCCTGGCAACTTAGCTTTCTACGAAGTATGACATGCTATTCGTTTACATACGATATACGGAAAATTTGGCAAGCTCTAGCGGGGCATACATGCTC
>NW_013571873.1:13480-13922 GCF_000499745.2 Eimeria mitis
CGGGTTCTGTTTGGTGCTTTATCCTGCTATGTCTCTGCCCGTAATCAGCTAAAGGGTAAAGACTTAGTCATGACGAGCTACATTTGTAACGGTTCAGCGGTTTGAGTATAGGACCGCGCAAGCGGCAAGAGCGATGCGGTGGCTGAAAGCCAAAGTTAGGAGCGCTGTGTGACACTTTGTTTCATGCTATGTCGCTGTAGGGAGCCCCAGTTTAGGGGTTCAAGGAAACATATCATTCCTGCTGTTCTGCAGACACTGCGGATACTGCAGTTGCACTAACACAGGCAAGGCAACTGAGTTTCAAGAAGATCTCACCGAGTTCCGCCTCCTTGACAAGCCCTAGAGAACTATGAAAGAAGTGAACAGAAGTAGAGCGGTAGCAAGGAGAGCAGACTGGGTAGAGGTAGAGGCGGAGTTTTCTATGGCTTTCTTTATGTTCGCC
>NW_013571873.1:13956-15405 GCF_000499745.2 Eimeria mitis
TGTCAAAAACACGTTACAAAAGCCAAATCATCTCACGCTTCGGCATGAACATCAGACAAAGCCAAACTTTGAAGCCCTATGCAACTAACAAAGAGGGTTATACAGACGCGTAGAACAAAGAAATCGGCCTAACATTGCCCAGAAAGAAGCATGTTCATGCATGGCAAGGGAAAGACAAATGATCAACGCTAAAACGGCAGGGGCGGGATAGCGACACACAACAGGCAAAAAAGAACGTTAATTAGACGGCACTAAGCAGCACCTTGAAGACACAAGGGGAACAGGCGAGCAACAAATGAAAATGCGCCGACAGCAGGAACACAAATGCACACAGATGAGACCACAGTAGCTGACTAATACATGGAAGGCCACAAAAGAAAACGCGCTCAATACAGCTCGGATGCGACTCAACCACACGAATGAAATACGCAGAGCAGATGAAACAATGAAGACAAACACCACTAGAGGAGGAGATACAGCCAATAGGAAGCCAAGGCAGTATATTTTCAGCAACGTACGTGAAGGGCTTTTGTCCTTTTACAAGAGCCGCAGGATTAGTGAGGCAAACGAGGCCGGTAACCGTTTCTGAGGTAGTGGAGAGGCGCCGAACGGATGGTCCAGTCCTCTGAGGGTCTCCAGAGTCTCCTTCACGGGAAACAGGGTAGAATATGGGAGCGGCTGCTGACGCCCGACCCTGGACATCCCTGCTCGCTGAAGCCCCAGCGCTTCGCTCGGCACTGAAAAAACTACTTCCGCCACCTCCGCCACCTCCGCCACCTCCGTTACCTCCGGTACCTCCGGTACCTCCGCTTCCATCGCTCGAAGAGGTGGAGGGGGAGCTGGTTGCAGCTGTAGTGCTAACACTGGTAGTGGTGGGGGCGGCTGTGGTTGTCTTAGTTGAGATAGGGCAAGTGATGTAGGCGCAGTCAAGTGTGGCGCCCTCCTTCGGGTTGTACAGGGCCACAAGTGAGACGTTCTGGCTATCGGCATATACGTCCTTTGGTTCCTCGTATTCGGCCGGGAGTTCCCCAAAGTTTACGTGGGCTTTTTTCCAATAGGAGACGGCTGCCGAGCAGCCATCGGCAGGGCCTGTCTCAGGCGCGTAGGCATAGGTGCCCTCGCGCTTGGTATTTGCCTCCGTAATATTAACCAATTTTCCCTGAACGCAAACAATAGCAAGCCAATGCGTTCAGGTCCATGTAGCCTGCAAGGGCTGCCGAATATAAACGCATATGAGCAGACAATCACACCGAGAACGTTTACGGCAATGGTGGCGCAAATGCAGGTCGCTTGCCTCCTGTATGGCCGAGCAGATCTTTCCTATATAGGTTTCATCGCCTGTCGACAATTTCTTATCGTTGTCCGTCTCTGCGATGAAAGCTTCGAGACCTGCTCGTTCTCGAGCGGCATTGAAGTCGGCAAGGCAGTCGACGGACTCTGCACAGAAGC
>NW_013571873.1:15505-16087 GCF_000499745.2 Eimeria mitis
CGTCTCAGGCGCGTAGGCATAGGTGCCCTCGCGCTTGGTATTTGCCTCCGTAATATTAACTACTTTTCCCTGAACGCAAACAATAGCAAGCCAATGTGTTCAGGTCCATGTAGCCTGCAACGGATGCCGAACATAAACGCATATGAGCAGACAATCATACAGACTCCGTTTACGGCAATGGTAGGGCAAATGCAGGCCGCTTGCCTCCTGTATGGCAGAGCAAATAGCTGCAATATACCCTTCGTTCTCTGTGGGCAACTTTTTCTTTGCGTCCGTCTCTGCAATGAACGCTTCGAGACCTGCTCGATCTCGGGCGGCATTGAAGTCGGCAAGGCAGTCGACGGACTCTGCACAGAAGCAAAACCACAACAACCCTCGCGAGCATCTCTGAAATTTTTCCCCGCACAACAAAACGTGGTATTATTCGATTGTGTTTTTTCTTCCACCCACTTGCCGACCCTTTTTGACCCGAGTTGCCGTTCTCCACTCCGTGGGCCGCCCCCAGCACGGCGGCGACCACCAGAACTGAACTGAGCTTTCTCATGGTGTCTGGCAGAAATTCAACAATTAAATCACAAAGAA
>NW_013571873.1:16187-16534 GCF_000499745.2 Eimeria mitis
GGCGCTTGATATTCTCGTCCGTAATGTTAATCACTTTTCCCTGAACGCAAACAATAGCAAGCCAATGCGTTCAGGTCCATGTAGCCTGCAACGGCTGCCGAATATAAACGCATATGATCAGACAATCATACCGACACGGCAATGGTAGGGCAAATGCAGGCCGCTTGCCTCCTGTATGGCGGAGCAAATCGCTGCGAGGTACTCGGTTTTGCTTGTTGGTAGCTTTTTTTCTGCGTTCGTCTCTGCAATGAACGCTTCGAGACCTGCTCGTTCTCGGGCGGCATTGAAGTCGGCAAGGCAGTCGACGGACTCTGCACAGAAGCAAAACCACAACAACCCTTGCGAGC
>NW_013571873.1:16642-17423 GCF_000499745.2 Eimeria mitis
GGCCCCCAGCACGGCGGCGACCGCCAGAACCGAACTGAGCTTTCTCATGGTTTTCGGCAGAAATTCAACAATTAAATCACAAAGAAGCAAGATCCCAACCAAATGGACCTGGTTGTACTTTGTAACTGCACTGCAAGGCCGTTGGTCTGCTAACTTTCTAGAGGGCTGTCCATGCGGTGAGGGCAGCGCGTCGGTAGCGAGGAGCCGGAAACAAGCTCACTTGTCCTGCCGCATGTGACCATCGTACACCTCATTCCTAAATTTATTTCACAGTATCTAAAATAAGCAATTTGCTTCACTGCTCAAATGAGGCAAATTGTGGTGATATTTTACGGTGTTGCGTCCACTTCCTGTGCGGGAGCGGAAATTTGCTCGTTTCAGCTAAATTGCACGACTTCCGTTTCATCTGAAGTGAAACAAATTAGTGAACGTTGCTAGCAGAGCAGTGTTTGATTATAAGTCCCCTTCTTCTCTGCTAGAGGGGTAAAAGCGGTGACGAGCCCGAGGCTTTGATGCGCCGGTTTGGAGAGCAAATTCTCGTTTCTGCCTGAGCATTTTCACACCGAGAAATTTACCATTTGACATGGGTTTCTGGTGCGCTGTCGCTCGACGGGGTCATTTGCACAGTGCAAACAACGAAACACCCAGTATACCTCAATCGTTTTGCTTTAAATCACACCTATTGTGGGTGCGTTTGCAAAATCCCGAGAGAAGGCAGTGCTTTACTCTGTGAACGCAACCGACTGCTTTGAGACCCGGCTAAATTGCTTGGCCGGCTGCT
>NW_013571873.1:17523-17699 GCF_000499745.2 Eimeria mitis
CGACCACCAGAACTGAACTGAGCTTTCTCATGGTGTCTGGCAGAAATTCAACAATTAAATCACAAAGAAGCAAGTTCTCAAACAAATGTAGCTGGTTGTAGCTTGCAACTGCACTGCAAGGCCGTTGGTCTGCTAACTTTCTAGCGGGTTGTCCATGCGGTGAGGACAGCGCCTCG
>NW_013571873.1:17799-18069 GCF_000499745.2 Eimeria mitis
CCTGGTGCATGTGACCATCGTACGCCTCATTCCTAAATTGATTTCACCTTAGCTAAAATACGCACTTTGTTTCTCAGTTGAAATGAGGCAAATTGTGGTGATAATTTGCGGTGCTGCGTCCATTTCCCGTGCGGGAGCGGAAATTTGCTCGTTTCAGCTGAATTGCACGACTTCCGTTTCATCTGAAGTGAAACAAACTAGTGAACGTTGCTACCAGAGCAGTGTTTGATTATAAGACCCCTTCTTCTCTGCTAGAGGGGTAAAAGCGGT
>NW_013571873.1:18129-19603 GCF_000499745.2 Eimeria mitis
TTTTCTGCCTACGCATTTTCACACCGGGGAATTTACCATTTCACATGGATGTCTGGTGTTCTGTCTCTCGGCGGGGTCATTTGTACAGTGCAGACAACGAAACACACAGTATACCTCAATCGTTTTGCTTTAAAGCACACCTATTGTGGGTGCGTTTGCAAAATCCCGAGAGAAGGCAGTGCTTTACTCTAAGAACGCAACCGACTGCTTTGAGACCTGGCTAAATTGCTTGGCCGGCTGTCGTTATGAGGTGATGCGGGAGTGGCTGCAGCCATCCCACACTATGCACCCTGCATTGAGCGATCTCTGAAGTCCCTTTCCCCCTCTCGCACGTATACAGAAGAGATGGAAAGCTCTAGGGGAGCAGGATATTGTATGGAAAACTCCACCAAGAGATCCTCTCTGTGCTTCTATTCGACTGTTTTATTATAGGGCGATGTCGTCAAGTTGAGGATATCTACATGAAACGGTTCAACTGTCTAAAGAGAGGGCCACGCAAAAGCAAATGCAGCTACAGTGGCTGAGAGCCAAAACTCAGATCGCCAAGAGACACTTTGTTCCCTTTTTTCCCCTTTAAATCCATGTTAGGGGTTCAAAGAAACATACCCTCGCTGCGGCTCCTTGTTGTGCAGGCACTAGGGAAACTGCGTTTCCCCTATCGTGCCCCTCACAGCTAAGGTCTGCAAAGACCGTAAGGGATTTCCCTTGCTGAAGACGCCTAGAGAACTATGAAAGAAGTGAGCAGAAGTAAAGCGGTAGCAAGGAGAGCAGACTGGGTAGAGGCAGAAGCGGAGTTTTCTATGGCTTCCTTTATGTTCGCCCAAACATCCTCACTGCGACGAAGAAACATCACAAGGGACAAATCACCTCACGCTTCGGCATGAACATCAGACAAAGCCAAACTCGGAAGCCCTATGCAACTAATAAAGAATGTTATACACCCACGTAGAACAAAGAAACCGGCCTAACATCGCCGAGAAAGAAGCATGTTCATGCATGGCAAAGGAAAGACAAATGATCTACGCTAAAATGGCAGGTGTGGAATGCCGCTGGAAACAACAGGCGAAAACACCGCGAACTAAACAGAACTAAGGAGCACCTTAAAGACGCAAGGAGCACAGGCGCCCGACAAATGAAAATGCACCAACAAGACGAACACAAATACACACACATAGAATCACAGTAGCCGACTAATACATGCCATGCCACAAAAGAAGACGCGCTCAATACAGCTTGGATGCGACCGAACCACGAGAATGAAGTGCACACACCAGATGAAACGAGAGCTTGTGAGAAAGCGTGCACCAAGGAAGGCAAACACCACCGGAGGAGCAGATACAACCAAGAGGAAAGGAAGACGGTATATTCTCAAGAACGTACGAGAAGGGTTTTTTTCCATCTACGAGAGCTGCAGGATTGGTGAGGCAAACGAGTCCGGTAACTGTTTCCGAGGGAGTGGAGAGGCGCCGAACGG
>NW_013571873.1:19645-19953 GCF_000499745.2 Eimeria mitis
CCGCTGAACCCACAGTTTTTGGTTCAGCATTTAAAAGATCAGGTCCGTCTCCGGTGGTGGGCGAGCTTGGGGTATCTGTAGTAACAGTGGTAGCACTGGTAGTGGTAGGGGTGGTTGTGGTTGTCGTTGTGGAGATAGGACAAGTGATGTAGGCGCAGTCAAGTGTGGCGCCGTCCTGGGGGTTGTACAGGGCTACAAGCGATCGGTTCCTGCTTTCTGCATACACATCCTTCTCGCCCTTGTATTCGGGCGGGAGTTCCCCAAAGTTTACGTAGGCTTTTTTCCAATAGGAGACGGCTGCAGAGCAG
>NW_013571873.1:20053-20147 GCF_000499745.2 Eimeria mitis
GCTCTCCGCTCCGTGGGCCGCCCGCAGCACGGCGGCGACCACCAGAACTGAACTGAGCTTTCTCATGGTTTTCGGCACAGATTCAGCAATTAAA
>NW_013571873.1:20282-22300 GCF_000499745.2 Eimeria mitis
CTCGGCATGTGACCCTTCTATTCTTCAATCCTAAATTGATTTCACCTTAGCTAAAATAAACAATTTGTTCTTCAGATGAAATGAAGTAAATTGTTCTGATACTTTACGGTGGTGCGTCCATTTCCCGTGCGGGAGCGGAAATTTGCTCGTTTCACCTAAATTGCACGACTTCCGTTTCATCTGAAGTGAAACATATTAGCAAATGTTGTTACCGGAGCAGTGTTTGGTTGCAAGCTCCCCTCTTCTCTGCTAGAGAGGTAAAAGTGGTGACGAGCCTGAGGTTTTGATGCGCCAGTTTGGCCACGGCAAATTCTCCTTTCTGCCCGAGCACTTTCACACCGGGCAGTTGACCATTTGGCAATAATTTCAGGTGTCCAGTCGCTTGACGGGGCCGTTTGCACAGTAAAAGTAACGAAACACTCTGCAGATCTCATTCATTTTACGTTAGAGCACCCTTCGATTGCGTCTGCGCTTGCAATCTCCCGAGCGAAGGTAGTGCATTCCTATGAAAACGCAACTGGTTGCTTCGGGACCTGGCTAAATTACATGGCCCGCTGCTGCTGCAGGTAGACAGAAGAGATGGAAAGCTCTAGGGGAGCCAGATATGCTAGAGAACTCCGAGCGATCCCTTCTGTGCACCTATTTGTCTCTTTCATTATAGGGCTACCTCGTAAGCTTGAGGACATCTAATTGAAACGGTTCAACTGTCTAAAGAGAGGGCCACGCAAAAGCAAGAGCAGCTGCAGTGGCTGCGAGCCAAAATTCAGATCGCTAAGAGACGCTTGGTTCTCCTTTGTCTCCCTTATCGAATTTACGGGTTCAAAGAAACATATCATCACTGCGGTTCCTTGTTGCGCAGGCACTGCGGAAACTGCGTTTCCCCTATCGTGCCCCTCACAGCTAAGGTTTGCAAACGCCGTAAGGGGCTTCCCTTGTTGACGACGCCTAGAGAACTATGAAGGAAGTGAGCAGAAGTAGAGCGGTAGCAAGGAGAGCAGACTGAGTAGAGGCAGAAGCAGCGTTTTCTATGGCTTCCTTTATGTTCGCCCAAACATCCTCACTGCGAAGAAGGCCCCACATAGCAGAAACGACAAAGATTTGGGTTTTGTGAGAAACTCCACAAAAGCCAAATCACGTCACGCTTCGGCATGAACATCAGACATAGCCAAACTTTGAAGCCCAATGCAACTAATACAGAAGGTTATACACATGAGCAGAACAAAGAAACTGGCGTGACATAGGCTAAACGGAACCACGTTTTTGCATAGCGAAGAGAAAATATGTGGTCAATGCTAAAATGGCAGGTGTGGAATACCCCCGCACACAACAGGAGAAAGTAACGTGAACTAGACGGCACTAAGCAGCACTTTAAGGACGCAAGGGGCACAGGCGGACGACAAATGAAAATGCGCCAGGAACACGAGCACAAATACACACAGTTGCTGACTAATACATGGAAGGCCCCAAAAGAAAACACGCTCAATACAGCCCGGATTCCGCTGAACAGCACGAATGAAGTGCACGCAGCAAATGAAACGAGAGCTTTTGAGAAAGCGTGCACCAAGGAAGGCAAACACCACCGGAGGAGCAGATACAACCAAGAGGAAAGGAAGACGGTATATTCTCAAGGACGTACGAGAACGGCTTTACTCCATCTACAAGAGCTGCAGGATTGGTGAGGCAAACGAGTCCGGTAACTGTTTCCGAGGGAGTGGAGAGGCGCCGAACGGATGGGCCGGTCTTCTGAAGCTCTTCAGAGACTTCGTCATGCGAAACGGTGGTGGGCTCCCGATCCTGGACATCCAAGTTCGCTGAACCCGCACCTTTTGGCTCACCACTTAAAAGAGAAGATCCGTCACTGCTAGCGGGAGGGCTAGTCGGACTTGTAGTACCAGTGGTAGCACTGGTAGTTGTAGGGGTGGTTGTGGTTGTCGTTGTGGAGATAGGACAAGTGATGTAGGCGCAGTCAACTGTGGCGCCCTCCTTCGGGTTGTACAGGGCCACGAGCGAGATGTTCC
>NW_013571873.1:22373-22526 GCF_000499745.2 Eimeria mitis
GTCACGCTTGATATCTTCCTCCGTAAGGTTAGTCACTGCTCCCTGAGCGCACCGAATAGCAAGCTAATGCGTTCAGCCCTAAATAGCCCACAACTCCTGCACTTATGCAGACACGAACACACAGTTTATGAATGGTCGAGCAAATACAGGCCA
>NW_013571873.1:22626-22728 GCF_000499745.2 Eimeria mitis
TCGAATAGCAAGCTAAAGCGTTCAGCCCTATTTAGCCCACAACTCCTGCACTTATGCAGACACGAACACACAGTTTATGAATGGTCGAGCAAATACAGGCCA
>NW_013571873.1:22828-23115 GCF_000499745.2 Eimeria mitis
ACACAGTTTTTGAGTGGTCGAGCAAGTACAGGCCACTTGCCTCCTGTATGGCAGAGCAAATCTTTGCGATGTAGTCGTCTTTGTCTGTTGGCAGTTTCTTGTCTGTGTCCGTCTCCGCGATGAAGGCTTCGAGGCCTGCTCGTTCTCGAGCAGCGTTGAAGTCGGCAAGGCAGTCGGCGGAGGCTGCACAGATGTGAAACCACAACAACCCCTGCAAGTATCTCTGAAATTTTTCTCTAAACAAGCCAAGATTGGATTGTTTTGCTGTGTTTTGGCTTCCACCCACC
>NW_013571874.1:0-539 GCF_000499745.2 Eimeria mitis
TACCCACAAACAGCTCTTCTTCTTCTTCTTTATAACGATATGCTGCTGCTGCTGCTGCTGCTGCTGCTGCTGCTGCATCGTCATCGTATTCATCATCTTCATCGTCTTCATCATCATCCTCATCGTCCTGCTGCTGCTGCTCCTGCTGCTGCTGCTGCTGCTGCTCCTGCTGCTGCTGCTCCTGCTGCTGCTGCTCCGGCTGCTGCTGCTCCGGCTGCTGCTGCTGCTGCTGCTGCTGCTGCTGCTGCTGATCATTCTGGTGTTCTTGCTGCTGCGGCTCCTGCTGCAACTGCTGCTGACCCTGCTGCAGCGGCTCATGTTGCTGCTCCTGCTGCTGCTGCTGCGGCTGCGGCTGCTCCTGCTGACCCTGCTGCTGCGACTGCGGCTGCTGCGGCTGCTGCAGCTGCTGCTGACCGTGCTGCTGCTGCTCCTGCTGACCCTGCTGCTGCTGCTGCGGCTGCTGCTCCTGACCCTGCTGCGGCTGCTCCTGCTGACCCTGCTGCTGCGGTTGCTGCTGCTGCTGAGCCTGCTGCTGCGGC
>NW_013571874.1:1499-2130 GCF_000499745.2 Eimeria mitis
GCTGCTCGGGTGCGCGCGGGCGTGCTAGTGATGTTTCTCCTCCTGCTGCTGCTGCTGCTTCTGTTGCTGCTGCTGCTGCTGCTGCTGCTGCTGCAGGAGTTGGTGCTGCAGTTGTATATGTGGGCTCTGCAGCAACATGAGCAGCATCAACAACGGAGGGGACTGTCTCCTGCACAGCCATTGCATGCGAGATGTACATCTCCTCCATCGCTTGCTGCTGCTGCTGCTGCTGCTGCTGCTGCTGCTGCTGCTGCTGTTGCTTTTGCTGCTGCTGATGATGAATCTGAGGCTGCGTCGTTCCTTCTTCTTCATATATTTTCTCCTCTCTGTAATTTGCTGTTGGCATTGTTTCTCTTTTGTTGGGGTTTGAGATCTCTTCAGCTTCAGGTGTCACTGCTGCGGTTTCTTGCTGCTGCTGCTGCTGCTGCTGCTGCTGTTGCTGCTGCTGCTGCTGTGGCAGCATCTTTGGTGCAGCAACAGCCGGTGGTTCTGGTGCTGCATATTCTCGTTGCGGTGTATGCGCAGCTGTATTTGGTGTTTGTTGAGGCTCTGCTGCAGCAGCGGCGGGGTGTGTGTTTAGGGGGGAGATAAAGAGAAGAAGACAGAGACAGAGAGAGAGAAACCTAAAAGA
>NW_013571874.1:2413-3071 GCF_000499745.2 Eimeria mitis
AGCGGCTGCAGGTGACCAATGGACCCTCACCTCTCCGTCGTTTCTTCTTGATGAAAATAAATATAATTTAAATTCAAAACAAGTAAAAACACTTTTTAATTTATTTTATTTTTTATTTTTTCTTCTTTTTCCTTGAAATACCTCAACAAACCAAAGAGAAGGCGGCTGGTCTTCTCCGCCGCAGTGAACACCGCAGATGAATCTGCAACCGAAAAATGCATTGAAATAAATTAATTTAAATAAATTAATTTAAATAAATTAATTAAAATAAATTAATTAAAATAAATTAATTAAAATAAATAATTAATTAGGGAAAACAGTTGATATATATATCGACAAAAGAAATCGGTGATAGATGAAATAGCTGCATTAAATGAATTTTATGAAACTAATGATAAATTAAATTAATTTAAATAAATAAAATGAAATAAACCACAAAATTTATTTCAATGTTCAACCTCTTAAAGCCTTTGTTCAGCTTCATTCGCCTTCAGCCTTTCTGCAACCCCCAAGGGTTTAGGGTTTAGGGTTTAGGGTTTAGGGTTTAGGGTTCGTAGAAGAGTGTTTAGAAGCCTTCAATAGGTGTAAACCGCATAAAAAATTTTTCTTTGTGAGGGTGAGGGGGCCCCCACCCCAGCCGCAGCAGTGTACTGCATGC
>NW_013571874.1:3171-4710 GCF_000499745.2 Eimeria mitis
ATGATGCAGGTAGTGAGCTGTATTTCTTCTGATTTCTCTTTTTTTAATAAAAATAAAAAAAGAAAAAAAAAAGTTTTTTGCAGCGCGTTTATACCCTCCAAGGACTGACAACAACCATCTGCTGCTGCTGCTGCTGCTGCTGCTGCTGCTGCTGCTGCTGCTGCAGGTGACCATTGGACCCTCACCTCTCCGTCGTTTCTTCTTGATGAAAATAAATATAATTTAAATTCAAACAAAGTAAAAACACTTTTTAATTTAATTTATTTTTTATTTTTTCTTCTTTTTCCTTGAAATACCTCAACAAACCAAAGAGAAGGCGGCTGGTCTTCTCCGCCGCAGTGAACACCCCAAATGAATCTGCAACCGAAAAACACAATGAAATAAATTAATTAAAATAAATTAATTAAAATAAATTAATTAAAATAAATTAATTAAAATAAATAATTAATTAGGGAGAACAATTGATATATATATCGACAAAAGAAATCGGTGATAGATGAAATAGTTGCATTAAATGAATTTTATGAAACTAATGATAAATTAAATTAATTTAAATAAATAAAATGAAATAAATCACAAAATTTATTTCAATATTCAACCTCTTAAAGCCTTTGTTCAGCTTCATTCGCCTTCAGCCTTTCTGCAACCCCCAAGGGCTTAGGGTTTAGGGTTTAGGGTTTAGGGTTTAGGGTTTGTATAAGAGTGTTTAGGAGCCTTCAATAGGTGTACACCGCATAAAAAATTTTTCTTTGTGAGGGTGAGGGGGCCCCCACCCCAGCCGCAGCAGTGTACTGCATGCGGCATTCAGGCTGCTGTATGTTTTTCTTTTGATTTATTTATTTGTAGGTATAAAGGTATAGATAAACAAAAAAAAAGAGAGAAAATAAAAAACAAAGAGAGAACGAATAGAGTCGGTTGTTCTCTGAGTTGCATATACACTGCAGAATGACTTGCATTGATATTCTTCATCATTTCATCTGTATTTTGTATTTTTTTTTAATTTTTTATTTATTTTTTTCTGTTTCTTCTCGCTCTGATATACACAAACTGCCTGCTCCATACAACACCGCCTGCGGCTCTGTATACCAATTTCTGTTTGCTAGGATCGCTCCCTTTAATGCACAACAACGAAGCAGAGATATTTCCTTTTCTTTCATTTCGGCCCCTCGCTCAGGCCGCCAACTATACAGAGTAAACTCCACCTGAAATTCAAATCAAAATAAATAAATAAATAAATAAATAAATATATATATATATGTAAGTTAAAGACAGAAAGAATACACAAAGAGAAATAAGCAGACAGAGATCTCGCTTCATATAGAGACAAAAAGCACACAGCTGCAAATATACAAACATAAAAACAAACAAATGCTTGCATATGCTTATTTTATTATATACAAATAATATTAGGGTAGAAACGCTACGCAACAGATTAAAACGCAGATATACAGGGGCTTGAAATAGAGTGCATGCATCTGTATACAACAACATGCATATATATATATATATATATATATATATATATATATATATATATAT
>NW_013571874.1:4810-5203 GCF_000499745.2 Eimeria mitis
ATGTGTATATGTATATTTATGCGTGCATGTGTATTACAAGCCAAACCCTAGTAGCTAAATGCACATTGAAAGCAACATATTTATATTTGTATTTATTATATATTTTATTTTCTCACCAAAGAGAGAAGAAATTCAACCGAATTTTTATTTTTTTCGTTTAATTTATGCATTCTGCTTTTTGCAAATTCAGCGATTGGCTCAAAGGCGATGAGGCCTTCTTGTGTTAGTCTTTTGGCGTCCTGTGTAGAGAAAAAAAGAGAAAAGAGAAGTTATAAATGTTTAAATAAATTAATATATATATAAATAATTATTTATATTTATTTTATTCATATATATATCATTCATTTCCTTATATTAGAGAGGAAACAATCAAAAAAAAAAAAAAAAAAGAAA
>NW_013571874.1:5303-5953 GCF_000499745.2 Eimeria mitis
GAAGGCGATGAGGCCTTGTTGTGTTAGTCTTTTGGCGTCCTGTGTAGAGAAAAAAAGAAAAAAGAGAAGTTATAAATGTTTAAATAAAATAATATATATATAAATAATTATTTATATTAAGTTTATTCATCAATATATCATTCATTTCCTTATATTAGAGAGGAAACAATCAAAAAAAAAAAAAACAGAAAACGAAAATTTAGATGCTCAAGAGAAACACAGTAAACACAAAAAAAAAGTTTTGTATACTTGTGCATGCATAGGGAGATATTTGAATTTTTAAATAATAAAAATACTGAGGATGTAATAAAAGGAACAAATGAAAAATAAATAAAAGACGAAAACAAACAGAAAGAAGAAAAACAACAAAACCGAATCACAACACCAACAACATGCGCTAAACAGTTTGAATATAGGATACAGCATTTAGATGAATTAAAACAAAAACTAGAAAAAACAAAAAACAAAACATAAAAACAAACACGAAATAAAAGAGAAACACACACAGATATATTTGAATGTGAACTACAGAAACACCTCTGCTGCAAGCTGCACGAAACTCATGATACAAACGATAAAATTTCTTCTTTTTGATGAAAGTAAATTTAATTTATTTTTAAAAAAAAAATAAAAAAAAGAATAAATACTGA
>NW_013571874.1:6053-6313 GCF_000499745.2 Eimeria mitis
TGCTAAACAGTTTGAATATAGGATACAGCATTTAGATGAATTAAAACAAAAACTAGAAAAAACAAAAAACGAAACATAAAAACAAACACGAAATAAAAGAGAAACACACACAGATATATATGAATGTGAACTACAGATACAATACAACACAACTGCAAGCTGCACGAAACTCATGATGGATACAATAAATTTTCTTCTTTTTGATGAAAGTAAATTTAATTTATTTTTAAAAAAAAAATAAAAAAAAGAATAAATACTGA
>NW_013571875.1:0-1466 GCF_000499745.2 Eimeria mitis
GCTGCAGCACGCAAGGCGACAGCAGCTGATCCTTGCCTCAGAGAAGCCCTAGGCAGCAGCAGCGACAACACAAACAGCAGCAGCAGCAGCAGCAGCAGCAGCAGCATGCAGCTTTATACTCCCAGTCCTACGTCTGCAGCAGAAGCAGCTGCTGCTCTTGCTGCTGTTGCTGCTGTCGTTCCTTATCTATCAGGTGATTTGTGTGTATCTTTGCTGCGGCTTTGTCTTGCTGCTGTTTTGCCTTCTGCTGCAGCAGCAGAGCAGCAGCTGCTGCTGCAGCAGGCGATGCAACTGCAGCGCCGAGCTGCTGCTCTGGGAGATTCTCCTTCAGGTGCTGATCTGCTGCAGCTGCTGCAGCAGCAGCAGCAGCAGCAGCAGCAGCAACAGGAGGACCTACAGTGCCTGTCGCTGCAGTCATTGCCCCCCCTCGCTAATCGATTGTCTCTTCTTGCTGCTGCTTTCGGATGTGTCTCTCCGCTGCTACCCGTATGCTGCTGCTGCTGCTGCTGCTGCTGCTGCTGCTGTTGCTGCTGCTGCTGTCGGTGCTGCTGCTGCCGCTGATGCTGCTGCTTTCGCCGCTACTGCTGTCGCTGCAGCTCATGCTGATGCTGTTGCCGTTGGTGCTCTCGCTGCAGCACCTGCTGCTGTAGCTGCTGCTGCTCCAGCTGCTGCTGCTGTAGCTGCTGCTGCTGCAGCTGCTGGTGCTGTAGCTGCTGCTGCTGTAGCTGCTGCTGCTGCAGCTGCTGGTGCTGTAGCTGCTGCTGCTGTAGCTGCTGCTGCTGTAGCTGCTGCTGCTGCTGCTGTAGCTGTTTCTCCTTGGGTGCGCACGTTGCACCCGAAGCGGTTGCTGGCAGCAATGGGAACAAGTAGAAACAGCAGCAGCAGCAGCAGCAGCAGCGGCAGCAACAACAGCAGCAGCAGCAGGAGGAACAGCAGCAACTCTGCTTCGGTGTGTATTTGTGCATGCAGTCTGTGGCTGTGTGGGCGCTGAGGGTTCTGTGGGCCTTAGCTAATAAGTCTGCTGCGCTGCTGCAGCAGCAGCAGCTACAACAGCAGCAGCAGCAGCAGCAGCAACAGCAGCAGCAGCAGCAGCGTCATGGTGGGGCGGAGCCATTCTTATGCGTCATTGGCAGCTGCATGCGCGCCGCCACGCAGCTCGCCCTCACCAGCCCCTTCCTAGCTCCTCTGCAGGTACGCAGCAGCAGCAGCAGCAGCAGCAGCAGCAGCAACAGCAGCAGCAGCTGCTGCTGCAGCATCGGCTACTGCAGCAGCTGCAGCAGGTGCAGCTGGAGATGCAACCAACAGGATACAACAAAAGGGCCCTTAGAGGCAGCAGAAGTTTATTCACTTTGTTAGCGTGTTTGCTGCTGTTATTGGATGCTGCTGCTGCTGCTGTTGCTGCTGCTGCTGTTGCTGCTGCTGCTGCTGCTGCTGCTTTGGGTGTTCAGGTTAGCTGCCTCCGCAGT
>NW_013571876.1:0-298 GCF_000499745.2 Eimeria mitis
TTTTTTTTTTTTTTTTTTTTTTTTTTTTTTTTTTTTTTTTTTCTTGGGGGGGGTGGGGTGGGGTGGTTATTTATTGATGTTTATATTTATTTATTTTAATATATGTTTATACATGTTTATATATTTGTATTTATAGGTAAAAAAAATAAAACAAATAAATAAACAAAATAAATAAAACAAACAAAATAAAAATAAATATAAAAACAACAAAAACAACTTATACTGCTCCGTTGTTTATTGCTGCGGTGTATGTGTCTCTAACTACCACCAAAAAAAACAAAAAAAAACAGAAAAAAAC
>NW_013571876.1:398-1247 GCF_000499745.2 Eimeria mitis
ATAAATATTAAGACAATAAAACAAAAAAAATAAATACAAAGACAACAAAATAAAACAAAATAAAACAAAATACATAAATACAAAGACAAAGACAAGGAAAGTACCTCATACTGCTCCATGCGTTGCTTGTTTATAGCACCAAAAAGCATCAAAAAAAACAGAAAAAAAACCATAAATAAAAAAAAAAACAAAATAAATAAATATAAAGACAACAAAATAAATAAATACAAAGACAACAAAATAAAACAATATAAATAAATACAAAGACAAAGACAAAGACAAGGAAAGAAGTACCTCATACTGCTCCATGCGTTGCTTGTTTATAGCACCAAAAAGCATCAAAAAAAACAGAAAAAAAACAGAAAAAAAAAGAAAAAAATAAAACAAAATAAATAAAAATAAAAACAACAAAATAAAACAAAATAAATAAATACAAAGACAAAGACAAAGACAAAGACAAAGACAAGGAAAATACCTGATACTGCTCCATGCGTTGCTTGTTTATAGCTCTCGTTCTATGGGCTGCCTCCTCGCTGCCGTAATATTTTTGATACTGCAACTCTTCTAAGAGAGCAGCTAAACCCAAACCCATACGCCGCACCTGTATATAAAAAAAAAAAAAAAAATAAATAAATAAATAAATATATAAATAAATATATAAATATATAAATAAATATAGTTAAATATATAAGTATAAATAAATGTATAAATGTAATTAAAGAGAAATAAATAAAGGTAAGTAAATTAATATATTAGGGTAAATATAAATAAATAGATACGTATAATTAAATAAATAAATAAATAAATATAAATAAATAAAATATATAAATATAAATAAATAAATATGAA
>NW_013571876.1:1347-2842 GCF_000499745.2 Eimeria mitis
AGTATAATTAAATAAATAAATAAATAAATATAAATAAATAAAATATATAAATATAAATAAATAAATATGAATAAATATATATATATATATATATAAGTAGATATAAATATGTGTAAATGTAAATATCAATATACACATAAAATATAAATATATTAATAAATAATTAAAAAAGTAAATGTTTATATTTATTCATATACATCTATAAATAGATATATAAGTACAAATATATGTAAATATAAATAAAGGAATATAAACAAAAAAGAAAACAAACGAAAATAAACAAATAAATAAACAACTACAACAGAGAAAAAAACAAAAAAAAAACAAACATACAAGCAAACAACAAGCAACAGAACAATAACAATAAAAAATAAAAAAATAAAAAAAAAAAAAAAAATAAAATAAAATAAAAAAATATACCTGGGGCCTAGAGAAGTTAAATATGAGGGCGGGGAGAAGATCCCTCGCGTTGAGAGTCAAACAAAACTTAAACAACTTCTGTAAACAAAAAAAAATAAAAAAAATAAAAAAAAATAAAAAAAATAAAAAATAAATATAAATAGATAGATATAAATAAATAAATATAAATAAATAAATAAATAGAACTAAATAAATAAATATAAACGGGAATAACAAAACAAACAAAAACAAAAACAAAAACAAAAAAGGAGAGAAACACACAAACAGACAAGCAATACGAACGAAACCAAACTAAATAAAATAAAATAAAATAAAATAAAACAAAATAAAATAAAATAAAATAAATAAATAAAGCAAAACAAAATAAATAAACAAAAAACACAAAACAACATAAAGTAAATAGAAATAAAAAAAATAAATAAAACAAACAAAACAAATAAACAGAAAAAAAAAACAAAGCGAAACAAAACAAAACAAAGCAAATAAGATAAAACAAACTAAGAAAACAAAACAAAAAAAACAAAACAAAGTAAAAAAGTAAAACAAAATAAAAAAAATAAATAAAAAATAAAAAAAATAAAAAAAAATAAAAAAGTTTTACTTGTGGGTCTAGATATTCTTTGTTGAAGACATCTCTATTTTTGATAGCATGAAGACAGCCTGTATATTTATTTTCTTTTTTTTTATTTTTTATATTTTCTATAAATATATTTAAACCTTTTATATTATTAAATAAATTTATATCTTCTATATATCCCGCGTGTTTTTCTTGTATTTGTTTTTGTATTATAAAAAATAAATTAAAATCTATTTCTTTTGTTTCTCTTATCATTGATACAAAGTGAGCACGCATTGTTTGCCAGTATAACCTATAAAGAAAAAAAAAAAAATAATAAATATATTTATATATATATTAATTTATAAATGTTTGTTTTTATGTTTTTATTTTTATTTTTATTTATTTAAATAGAAAGAAAAGCAAACACAGAAATAGAGAAGCTGCAAAAAAAAGAAGCAAGTACTAAACCCTACCCAAAGAAGAAAAAAAAGAAAAAAAAAAAAAAAAAAAAAAAAA
>NW_013571876.1:2942-3097 GCF_000499745.2 Eimeria mitis
TTTTTATGTTTTTATTTTTATTTTTATTTATTTACATAGAAAGAAAAAAAAACACAGAAACAGAGAAGCTGCAAAAAAAAGAAGCAAGTACTAAACCCTATCCAAACAAGAAAAAAAAAGAAAAAAAAAGAAAAAAGAAAAAACACAAAGAAGAA
>NW_013571876.1:3197-3419 GCF_000499745.2 Eimeria mitis
GGAAGGAAAAGAAAGAAAAGAAATAAATGAAAGAAGAGAAAGAAAAAAAAGAAAAAAAATAAAAAAATAAAAAAAAATAAAAGAAAGAGCAGAAAGAAGAGAAAGAAAAGAAAGAAAAGAACAGAAGGGAAAGAAACAAAAAAATCAAAAGAAACAAAAACAAAAAAAAACAAAAAAAAACAAAAAGAAAAACAAAAAAAAACAAAAGCAAGAGCAGAAACA
>NW_013571876.1:4853-5799 GCF_000499745.2 Eimeria mitis
ACCTCCTCTGGGGGGTAGATAAAAATACTCAGCTAGGCCCTCTTTATATACCTAATAAATAAATAAATAAATAAATAAATTAATAAATAAATAAATAAATAAATATACAAATAAATTAATACATTTAGTTTGTTTATTTATTTATTTATTTAGGTGAAAGAAGTTTTATAAAGACATTTATATTACTGCAACAAAGACAAAGACAAGGCCTGTTCTGGTGGTTTATAAAAACCTTACACCTAAATAAATATAAATTAATAAAAATAAATAAATATAATTATTATTTATTATTTATTATTTATTATTTATTTATTTATTTATTTATTTATATTTATTTATTTTTCTTTGTTATAGAGAAGAGCAGCAAAAGAAATTATATTTTGTTATAAATATGAAAAAACAATTTTTCTTTTTTTATTTAATAAAAATAAAATAAAAACAAATAAACACAATTATACTTATTTATATATATTTATTTGTATTTATTTATATTTATTTATATTTATTTATATTTATATTTATTTATATTTATTTATATTTATTTTTATTTATTATAGTGAAGAGCAGCAATAGTATTAAAAAGAATAAATTTATCGTGCTTATAAATACGAATATATAATGATTTTTTTTTAATTTTTTTTCTATTAAATAAAAATAAAAAAAACAAAAACAAATAAACACAACAACAATTTATTTATTTATTTATTTATTTATTTATTTATTTATTTATTTATTTATCTTACTTTATTATAATGAAGAGCAGCAACAGGGTTAAAGGGAATAATTTTATCTTGATTATAAATATGAATATGTAAATCACTAAAACGCTCAGAATGAGAAACATAACGAATTTCTCTCTGCGGCGACGAGCGACGAAGCCAAGACAAGAAAGAAGCAGCATTTCCCACCTAAATAAATAAATAAACAAATTAAAATAAATACACAA
>NW_013571876.1:5899-6491 GCF_000499745.2 Eimeria mitis
TGACGAGCGGCGGAGCCAAGACAAGAAAGAAGCAGCATTTCCCACCTAAATAAATAAAAAAACAAATTAAAATAAATAAATAAATAAATACAGAAAAAAAAATAAATAAAATAAAAAAAAAGGAAAAAAAAAGAATAAAAAATGATAAAGAAAACGAATTTCTCGCTGCGGTGACGAGCGGCGGAGCCAAGACAAGAAAGAAGCAGCATTTCCCACCTAAATAAATAAATAAACAAATTAAAATAAATAAATAAATAAATAAAAGTAAAAAAAGAAAAAAAGAAAAAAAAAGAAGAAAAAATGATAAAGAAAACGAATTCCTCGCTGCGGCGATGAGAGGAGAGAAAGATGCAGCATCTCCTAAATAAATAAATAAATAAATAAATAAATAAATAAATAAATAAATAAATAAATAAATAAATAAATAAAATGAAACAAGAAATAAAAAACACATAACAAATGAAAGAAAGAAAGAAAAGAAACGCAAAAACCAGCAACCAGCCAACAACCAAAAAATAAAGAAACAACAAATAAACAAACACAAAACAAATAAGCATATATATACACACACACACACACACACACATATATA
>NW_013571877.1:1002-1532 GCF_000499745.2 Eimeria mitis
CTCACGCTGCTGCACAAACTTAAGAAGAGAAGCATCCCATTCTCTCCGTCTTAGAAAGCTGCTCTCAGTCCAGCCGTTGTTAGGCGAATAGCTGCAGCAGCAAACCGCAGCAGCAGCAGCAGCAGCAGCAACATGCAGCAGCAGCAGCAGCAGCAGCAGCAACATGCAGCAGCAGCAGCAGCAACAGCATGCAGCAGCAGCAGCAGTAGCAAGAGAATCAGCAGCAACAAATAGTAGCACAAACAAATTAAACAGCAGCAGGAAACAGTAGAAATAAAATAAAAATAAAAATAGAAAAATAAAAATAAAAATAAATAAAAATAAAAAATAAACAGTTCAAGCTGAAGAGACAGTCTGCGTCAACTCACTGTACACCATCTGCTGCTGCTGCAGCAGCAGCAGCAGCAACAGCAGCAGCAGCAGTAGCAGCATGAAACAAAAACAGAATTAAGAATACCATATGCATACATACATACATACATACATATATATATATATATATATATATATATATATATATATATATTTAG
>NW_013571877.1:1598-4946 GCF_000499745.2 Eimeria mitis
ATAGGACGAACGTTGTAAGAAAAGAGAAAACCCCAAAGTCAACGAATATCACCCGCCCCTCCTGCACATACACCCCAACCTGCCTATACACCTGAAATACTTGGTGCATGCAACAGCAGCAGCAGCAGCAGCAGCAGCTGCTGCTGCTGCTGCTGCTGCTGCACAAAATAAGGATACTTTTGTGGGGCAGCATGCAGTGCTTCTGCTGCTGCTGCTTGGAAGCAACTGCAGCAGCAGCAGCAACAGCAGCAGCAGCAGCAACAGCAGCAGCAACAGCAACAGCAGCAGCAGAAACAGCAGCTCCCTCCCTTTCTGGTGGTTTAGGGTTTTGTATCATCTAACAACTGAGGAAAGCAAAACCCTAAAAATAAAAAAAATAAAAAAAAAAGGGTTTAGGGTTTAGGGTTTAGGGTTTAGGGTTTAGGCCCCACCGGGTGGTGTATACTGGGATCCTCCTCAGTTAGATTAAAACGCATGCGCTCCACCTAAATAAAATTAAATAAAATAAATAAAATAAATAAAAGTAAAATAAATAAAATAAATAGAATAAAATAAAATAAAATAATATATTATTTATAAAATAAATAACATAAATAAAATAAAATAAAATAAAATAAAATAAAATAAAATAAAATAAAATAAAATAAAATAAAATAAAATAACAGGGGATGCAAAATAACCCCTTAATAACCATTTAATATAATAAAACAAAAATATAATAAAGACAAAAATAATAAATATAATTAAAAAAATATATAATAAATATAATAAAGACAACGAAAAAAATAAATAGGATAAAGACAACAGAAATAATAAATATAATAAAAAACAAATATAATAAATAAAGAAAAAAAAAAACAGATATAATAAAAAAACAAAAATAATAAATAAAGAAAACAAAAATAATAAATATAATAAAGACAAAAATAATAAATACAATAAAAAAACAAATATAATAAATAAAGAAAACAAAAACAATAAATAAAAAAAACAAAAATAATAAATATAATAAAGAAAACAAAAATAATAAATAAAAAAAACAAAAATAATAAATATAATAAAGACAAGAAGCAAACGAAGGATATTATAAAGAAAATAAATATAAAAAAAAAACAAAAACACAAAAAAATTTATTAAAATATAAAAAAAGAAAATATATAATAAAAAGAATAAATATAATAAAAATAAATATAGTAAAAATAAATATAACGAAAATAAATATAATAAAAATAAATATAATAAAGAAAATAAATATAATAAAGAAAATAAAAATAATAAAGAAAATAAATATAATAAAAATACAGAAATATAATAAAGACAAAAAATATAATAAAGACAAAAAATATTATAAAGACAAAGAAAATAAAACAAACAAAAAAAAATTATAAACACAACAAATATAATAAAATATATTATATTATATTATATTATATTATATTATATTATATTATATTATATTATATTATATTATATTATATACTACATATATTATATTATATTACAAAGACAAAGAAAATAAAACAAAAAAAAATATAATAAAGACAAACAACAATTCCTTAACTAACACGGAGATGCTTCTTCATCAGCAGAAACTGTCCTGCACACAGCAGCAGCAGCAGCAGCAGCAGCAGCAGCAGCAGCAGCAGCAGATACAGCTGAGGTGTACATACACCTGAATTAAGTTATAAAAGAAATATATTTTCTAAACAAAATGCTGGTGATGATAAGAGGGTTTAGGGTTTAGGGTTTAGGGTTTAGGGTTTAGGGTTGCAACACACCTGGGGGCCCCATTGCAGGTAGACGGATCTCTTGTAGACAGATTACATCCTAACAGATGCAAAATAAAAAAAAATAAAAAATAAAAAATAAATAAATAAAATAAATAAAATAAATAAAATAAATAAAGATAATATATACAACTGTCGCTTACCCATTCATTAATACCTTTGTGTACAGCCTAGTATTGCGTTCTTCTCAAGCAAGAGGAAAAAACATGAATAACAAATATCCTGCATGCATGCATGCATGCATGCGTGCATGCATGCATGCATGCATGCATGCGTGCATGCATGCATGCCTTTCAAGCAAGAGGAAAAAACATGAATATCACATATCTTGCATGCATGCATGCATGCATGCGTGCATGCAGAAGCTTACAGGCTTTGTTTTGTTTACGTAGTCTGCGAACTGGGACCAGTGAGCGGCACGGACCCGCGGGAGGAGGCCGTTGACGTTCCAGCTGAGGAAAGAGAGAGGAAGGGGGTCAAGGGGCCCCGGGGGCCCCAGCTGCAGCACGGAGCTGCGAAAAGCTTCAGAAGAAGATGCAGCAGCTGCTGCTGGTTGCTTACAGAGAGTGAAAGAGTCGATGGTTCGCTGTATCTTTGCGGTGCCGCTGCTCTTTGTAGCTGTATATAAAGAGGAATTCTGGCTGCTGTTTCTCTTAATACGGGTTTTTTCAGGTTTTTCTTGATGATCATCCGTGTGGTTTTCTTCTATTATAATTACTTTCTCAGATTCGTTAGGATTTGAAGCTGAATACGCCGCAGAAGGAGCTGCAGATACACCCCGTGGTGATGAAACCACAGCGGGCGGTGGTGTGTGTTCTGTTGGGATCATGTTCGTCATAAGAGGAAATTTATTTATAAATAAATTTTTCTTTTCTTTAAAAACTTCAGCAGAGGTTTCTATGGTGAGTTTTCTGCTTGAGGTTTCAGTGTAGTTTGCATTGCATACACCGCAGCAACCGGAGTAACCGATCGGTGACACCCCAAGAAAGAGAGGTTTCTTCGGGTATTTTATACGATTAAACGCTTCAATATTAAGAATTGCAAAATGTGTAAATATTGCAGAAAAAAAAGGAATTTTTAAACATGAAAAACAGCTGCTTGAGCCTCGTTCATATATACTGAAACTTATCCTGCACTGTAACCGGGGCCCACCCAGGCTGCGTAGCATTGGAAAACGAGAAAAGAAAAAACATTTAATTAAATAAATATTTTTAATTCATATTTATAAACACAGAAGTAACGCAAAAATATTCTGCATCCAGCAATGAATACACCGCTATATACTACAGTGGTGGTTGGTGGGGCCCCCCCCCCCTGCAGCTCAGGGGGCCCCCCTGGCTCGATACACCTTCTTTGGTTACGTGTATTAATAAGAAGAATATTATACTCTAATAAGTTTAAAAATTATTGAAATATGAAATTATGGGGGTATTTATTGATTGAAATATATTCTATACACCTGAACGAGATGCTATGCTGACACTCTATACAACAGTACGTAGCTACACTCAAATTACTATGCTCTCCTAGCCTCAAATGCAGACGACAATATATATATATA
>NW_013571877.1:5184-5568 GCF_000499745.2 Eimeria mitis
TTGTGTATAAACTAAAAAAGATACAACCAAGTATGCATGTCTATAATATCTAGAATAGTATACGGTTCATATACAGCAGCTACATATACTTTATATACACCTTCATACAGTTGCTATGTATAGGGGTTTTTCTTAGCTAAAAATATTTCATGTTTATGTATAATATACAAACCCTAAACCCTAAACCCTAAACCCTAAACCCTAAACACAAACAAGAACGGACGTTCTGTGTTATAAATATAAATAGAAGAAAGACAGTGATGCCGGTATTTCTGTCTTTTCTTTTCTCAGCAATAAAAATATTTTTAGCTATTTTAAATAAATAAATAAATAAATAAACAAATAAATAAATAAATAAATAAATAAATAAATAAATAAATAAAT
>NW_013571877.1:5625-5860 GCF_000499745.2 Eimeria mitis
GGTTAAAATTAAAAAAAGATATTCCAAAAGAAAAGAAATGAACACCGATGAACATCGGCTGGTTGAATCCTCCGTCAGTCACAAATTTCAGGTGTACGTACACCCCATGAAGAGCCAACGCTAAGATAAGATATATTACCTTACTGTGGGCATCAAATCATGATATTACAACATATATATATATATATATATATATATATATATATGTACATACATATAAAGATATAAATATATA
>NW_013571878.1:1657-2050 GCF_000499745.2 Eimeria mitis
GCTGCGGGTTGTCTTCCTGCTGCTGCTCTCTGAGGCGACCCTTGCAGGGGGCCAGCTGCGAGCAGCACGGGACGGCCAAAGCAGCAGCAGAAGCAGCAGCAGCAGCAGCAGCAGCAACAGCAGCAACAACAACAACAACAACAACAACAGCAGCAGCAACAACAACAGCAGCAGCAACAGCAGCAGCAGCAACAGCAGCAGCAGCAGATACACTGCAGCTCCTACATCCCCTTGTTCATCGTTCACTATTAGCAGCAGCGCAGGTCCTGAGGCAGCAGCAGCAGGGGCAGCTGCTGCAGCAAGCAGCAGAAGAGGCCCTTCAGCAGCAGCAGGGTGCAGCAGCAGACAAGTTTTGCTGCTGCAGCAGCAGGCAGCAGAACAGCAGCAACACAA
>NW_013571878.1:2150-2365 GCF_000499745.2 Eimeria mitis
CAGCAGCAGCAGCAGCAGAAAGATGCAAGCGCTGACGTACACTGCGCTGTCCTCCTACATCGTCTTCTCCTTGCTGTAAGAAGACTTGCTGCTGCTGCTGCTGCTGCTGCTGCTGCTGCTGCTGCTGCTGGGGAGCAGCAGCAGAGTGCAGCAGCAGACAGGTTTTGCTGCTGCAGCAGCAGGCAGCAGAACAGCAGCAACACAACTGCAGCAGA
>NW_013571878.1:2465-2918 GCF_000499745.2 Eimeria mitis
GGTGCAGCAGCAGACAAGTTTTGCTGCTGCAGCAGCAGGCAGCAGAACAGCAGCAACACAACTGCAGCAGATGTGCTGCTGCTGCTGACGCCCGTGCTGCTGCAACTCGTTGAGGCCTCTGCTCAGGCTGCTGCTCTTTTGCCTGCTGCTGCTGCTGCTGCTGCTGCCTTGCTGCAGTTCTTGCTGCAGCAGCAGCAACTCCACTTCACCGGCCTCCAGCGCCAACAGCAGCAGCAGCAGCAGCAGCAACAGCAGCATCAGCTGCAGCAGCAGCAGCAACTGCAGCAGCAGCAGCAGCAACTGCAGCAGCAGCAGCAGCAGCAACCGCAGCAGCAGCAACAACAACTGCAGCAGCAGCAGCAGCAGCAGAAGCAAGCAGACAAGGAGATGGAGCTGCTGCGCTGTGCTGTGAAAGCCCGTAGGATGGCTGTGCGGCTGCTGCTGCTGCTGCTG
>NW_013571878.1:3018-3462 GCF_000499745.2 Eimeria mitis
CGCCTCCAGCGCCAACAGCAGCAGCAGCAGCAGCAGCAGCAGCAACAGCAGCATCAGCTGCAACAGCAGCAGCAACTGCAACCCGAGCAGCAACTGCAGCAGCAGCAGCAGCAGCAACCGCAGCAGCAGCAACAACAACTGCAGCAGCAGCAGCAGCAGCAAGCAGACAGGGAGATGGAGCTGCTGCGCTGTGCTGTGAAAGCCCGTAGGATGGCTGTGCGGCTGCTGCTGCTGCTGCTGGGGTTTGCTGCTGCTGCTGATGAGCAAGCACAGCAGCAGCAGCAGCAGCAGCAGCAGTTGCTGTTGCTGCTGCAGCAGAAAAAGCGTGCAAATGCAGGACATATGACAGCAAAGAGAAGCAGCAGCAGCAGCAACAACAGCTGCTGCTCCTTCTGCAGCAGCAGCAGCAACAGCAGCAGCAGCAGCAGCAGCAGCGGCAGCAGC
>NW_013571878.1:3562-3663 GCF_000499745.2 Eimeria mitis
ACAGCAGCAGCAGCAGCAGCAACAGCAACAGCAGCAGCAGCAGCAGCAGCAGCAGCAGCAGGAGAGTATAGCAGGTATACTGTGGGGGGTCCCCTTGCTGA
>NW_013571878.1:4151-4361 GCF_000499745.2 Eimeria mitis
CAGCAGCAGCAGCAACTGCAGCAGCAGCAGCAGCAGAGCCAGCAGCAGCAGCAGCAGCAGCAGCAGCAGGAGCAGCAGCAGATGAGGCCTTCAGGGAAGACTTGCAGTTTGTAAGGCCTCCATGGGGGACTCGATATCCTGCTGCTGCTGCTGCACGATGGTGGTTGCAGCAGCAGGTTTGTACTTCTGCTGCAGCACTGCTGCTGCTCT
>NW_013571878.1:4461-4920 GCF_000499745.2 Eimeria mitis
AATAACTGCAGCAGCAGCAGCAACAGCAGCAGCAACTGCAGCAGCAGCAGCAGAGCCAGCAGCAGCAGCAGCAGCAGGAGGAGCAGCAGATGAGGCCTTCAGGGAAGACGAGCAGTTTGTACGGCCCCCATGGGGGACTCGATATCCTGCTGCTGCTGCTGCTGCTGCTGGTGCTGCTGCTGCTGCAAGCAGCAAGTTGCTGCTGCAGCAGCAGTTGCTGCTGCAGCAGTGGCAGCAAGGAATGCAGCAGCAGGCAGCACGGCTGCTGGATAGTGTGGTGGAGCTCTGCTGCTCACTTGCTTCTGCTGCTGCTCGTACACCTTACATGCAGCAGCAGCAGCAGCAGCAGCAGCAGCAGCAGCAGCAACAGCAGGCCTCATATAGCTGCCGCTGCTGCACGATGGTTGTTGCAGCAGCAGGTTTGTACTTCTGCTGCAGCACTGCTGCTGCTCTTTCACA
>NW_013571878.1:5020-5834 GCF_000499745.2 Eimeria mitis
TGGCAGCAAGGAATGCAGCAGCAGGCAGCACGGCTGCTGGATAGTGTTGTGGAGACCTGCTGCTCACTTGCTGCTGCTGCTGCTCGTACACCTTACATGCAGCAGCAGCAGCAGCAGCAGCAGCAGCAGCAGCAGCAGCAGGCCTCATCTAGCTGCTGCTGCTGCACGATGGTGGTTGCAGCAGCAGGTTTGTACTTCTGCTGCAGCACTGCTGCTGCTCTTTCACAGTCTGCTGCTGCAGCTGCTGCAGCAGCTCCAGCTGCAGCAGCAGCAGCAGCAGCTGCAGCAGCACAGCAGCAAACAAAATATAAATTTGCTTCTCTGCTGCTGCAGCCTCCTCTCCTTTCCCGCCTCCTCAGAGCTATTGCAACACTTAAACGCAGCAGCAGCAGCAGCAGCAGCAGCAGCAACAGGAGCAGCAGCAGCAACAGCAGCAGCAGCAGCAGCAGCAGCAGATGTGTGTGGAGCCCAGCTACCGGGTTGTGGGTGTACGCTATTTCTCTCGCTCTTGTTGCAGCACTGCAGCAGCAGCAGCAGCAGCAGCAGCGGCAGCAGCAGCAGCAGCAGCAGCTGTTGACAGAAGCCATCGCTGATGGCTTTGAGAATTTCGTTTTGCTGCCGGCATTGCTGGCACTGCAGCAGCAGCAGCAGCCGCTGCTGCTGCTGCAGCTGCAGCAGCAGGACCAGCAGCAGCAGCAGCCGCTGCTGCTGCAGCTGCAGCAAATGCAAAGCCAACCAGGGGATCTAGAACAGCAGCAGCAGCATCTGCGTTAGAGTATACTGGTGGTGCTGCTGCCTGCATGCAGCGTGGGTA
>NW_013571878.1:6759-6849 GCF_000499745.2 Eimeria mitis
TGGAGGTGAGCAGCAAAGAGACAGCAGCAGCAGCATCTGCGTTAGAGTATACTGGTGGTGCTGCTGCCTGCATGCAGCGTGGGTACAGAA
>NW_013571879.1:1013-1243 GCF_000499745.2 Eimeria mitis
GCAGCAGCAAGAACACCAGCAGCAGCAGCAAGAACGCAGCAGCAGCAGCACCAACACCAGTAGCACCAGCACCACCCGCAGCAGCAGCAGCAGCACCCGCACCAGCAGCAGCAGCAGCAGCAGCAGGAGCAGCAGCAGCAGCAGCAGCAGGAGCAGGAGCAGGAGAAAAAAACGAACCTGAAACTGTTCTGGTGCAGCAGCAAGAGCAGCACCAAAGACAGTGCTGTCGG
>NW_013571879.1:2820-3434 GCF_000499745.2 Eimeria mitis
TCTATGCTGCGAGGCCTCAGCATAAGCTTCATTATATTCAGCAGTAGAAAAAGAAGAAGAAGAAGAAAAAGAAAAAGAAGAAATGAACTCTCTTTGTGAGAGTGCAACAGCAAGGGGGCGAGAGATACGGCCCTCAGCGAGGTGTATGTACACCGCAGGGGGCAGCCTCAACCCAACTATCTCGCTAAAATCTTTTGGTGGTAAAGGATATCTCTGCTGCTGCTGCTGCTGCTGCTGCTGCTGCTGCTGCTGCTGATGCTGATGCTGTTGATGCTGCTGTTGATGGGGGTTATGGGGATGGGTGTGGTGCTGTGGTTGCTGCTGAGAATGAGGAGGTAACATGTGCTGCTGCTGCTGCTGTTGCTGCTGCTGATGATGATGGTGATGCTGCTGCTGCAGCTGCAGCTGCTGCAGCTGCAACTGCTGCTGCTGCTGCTGCTGCTGCTGCTGCTGCTGCTGCCGAGATGATGAAGGCACAAAGAAATCAACTTCTCCGTTTGTCTTCAGCACCAACAAATGTGTCAGTAAACAACGGCCAATACAATACCTATAAAAAAAAAAAAAAAAAAAAAAAAAAAAAAAAAAAAAAAAAAAAAAAAAAAAAAAAAAAAAAA
>NW_013571879.1:3534-3755 GCF_000499745.2 Eimeria mitis
TAGTAAACAACGGCCAATACAATACCTATAAATAAAAAAAATAAATAAATAAATTAAAATAAATAAATAAAATAAATAAATAAATAAATAAATAAATAAATAAAATATATTAATTTAAAAACATGATTCGCTTTCATATAAAAAAAACAAAAAACAAAAAAAAACAAAAACAAAGCAAACAAAACGAAACAAAACAAACAAAACAAAACAAAACAAAAACA
>NW_013571879.1:3855-4028 GCF_000499745.2 Eimeria mitis
AAAACAAAAAACAAAAAAAAACAAAACAAAAACAAAAACAAACAAACAAACAAATAAATAAATAAAAACAAATAAATAAAATAAAAATAAAATAAAATAAAATAAAATAAATAGACAAACCCCTCTACATGATCAGCCTTCATATAAAAAAACAAAAAAAACAAAAACAAAAA
>NW_013571879.1:4128-5402 GCF_000499745.2 Eimeria mitis
TAAACAAAAAAAAACAAAAACAAAGCAAACAAAACGAAACAAAACAAACAAAACAAAACAAAACAAAAACAAAATAAATAAAAACAAATAAATAAATAAATAAATAAAATAAAAATAAAATAAATAAACAAACCCCTCTACATGATCAGCCTTCATACGAAGAAAAACAAAAAAAAAACAAAAGCAAGAAACAAAATAAACAAAACAAAACAAAATAAAATAAACAAAACAAAAACAAACAAAACAAAACAAAATAAACAAAACAAAAATAAATAAATAAATAAAATAAAAATAAAATAAATAGACAAACCCCTCTACATGATCAGCCTTCATACGAAAAAAAACAAAAAAAACAAAAAAACCAGAAACAAAAAACAAAAAAAAACAAAACAAAACAAAAACAAAAACAAATAAACAAATAAATAAATAAAAACAAAGAAATAAAAGAAAAACAAAATAAAAATAAAATAAAATAAATAGACAAACCCCTCTACATGATCAGCCTTCACATAAAAAAAAAGCAGACAAAAACAAAACTAAAACAAACAAAAACAGGCAAATAAATAAAACAAAAACAAATAAATAAGTCAAACAAAAACAAATAAATAAATAAATAAATAAATAAAATAAAAATAAAATAAAAATAAAACAAAATAAATAGACAAACCCCTCTACATGATCAGCCTTCATATAAAAAAACAAAAAAAACAAAAACAAAAAAACCAGAAACAAAAAACAAAAAAAACAAAACAAAACGAACAAAACAAAAGCAAATAAACAAACGAAACAAAATAAACAAAACAAAAACAAACAAACAAACAAATAAATAAAAAAATAAAATAAAAATAAAATAAAATAAATAGACAAACCCCTCTACATGATCAGCCTTCATATTATCTGTTGGGAATTGCTGCAGGTAGCTGCAGAGGGGGGCTTGTCTTATAAAGTCAAGAGCAAAGCCAAAGGAGAAGCTGCCAGCAGCAGCAGCAGCAGGAGCTGCTGCTGCTGCTGCTGCTGCTGCTGGTGCTGGTGGTTGTTGTGGTGTTGCTGCTGTTGGTGCTGGAGCTGCAGCAGGAGAAGGAGGAGCAGCAGCAGCAGCAGCAGGTGCAGCAGCAGCAGCAGCACCACCAGAACCAGAACCAGACCCACCGCCAGGACCAGCAGCAGCAGCAGCAGCTGCTGCTGCTGCTGCAGCAGCAGCAGCAGGAGCAGCAGCAACAGGAGAAGGCCTAAACTGAGTTAGGTTTAGATAGGGAAATGTAAGAGTAATGTCG
>NW_013571879.1:5502-6395 GCF_000499745.2 Eimeria mitis
TCTATGTTTAATATAACACGAGGGATGCCGAAGAGGAGAGAAGAAGGGGGCCCNTGCTGCTGCTGCTGCAGTCTATGTTTAATATAACACGAGGGATGCCGAAGAGGAGAGAAGAAGGGGGCCCAAATACACCATCTATATAACCTATATCTAGCAGGTAAGCTAGCTGCGCCAGGGAGAGATAGGGGGCCCTAAATGCTTCTATATTCATCTGCTGCAGCTGCTGCAGCACGAACCCTTCTATCTCCTCAGTTATGTTGCTGCTGCTGCAGCTGCAGCTCCCCCCGCTCCCGCTCCCGCTGCTGCTGCTGCTGCTGCTGCTGCTGGGGCTGGTGGTGGTGGTGGTGCTGTTGCTGCTGCTGCTGCTGGAAGCTGCTGCTGCTACTGGGAGATGACCGTTTGTATGGATGCTGCTGTTGCTGCAGTTGCTGCTGCTAGTTCTTGTGCTGCTGCATGCATTTGCTGCAGTTGGTTGAGGTCCGCAGCAAGCTGCAGCAGCAGCAGCAGCAGCAGCAGCAGCAGCAGCAACACCTTCATTATAATATATCTCCCACAAAGGCTGCTGATTCTGCTGCTGTATAAACAAATGATGGCCTTGTGGCTCTATCCCCCGAAAGACAAAGACAGGGGTTATATTATATTTTTTAAATATGTTTATTTGCTGCTGCAGCACAGACACAATGTAGCTGCTGCTCTCCCCTATCAATCCTAATAAACCAGCTCGGCAGCTGCCTATACACCTCAGCATATACACCCCATCCACACCCACACGCAAACCAGATAACTCCTCTAGCCGGCTCTGCCGCAGCAGCTGCCGCTCCTGCAGAAAACTATGCAGGTGACGCACCCTCATCTCAGCAGCAGCAGCAGCAGCAGCAGCAGCAGCAGCAGCA
>NW_013571880.1:0-592 GCF_000499745.2 Eimeria mitis
ACAAATACACCCGAAAGAGAATACATAAACATATATTCTGCATACTCGAGAAACCTGCAAAAAAAAAAAAACTGATCATGAGGCCGTCACTCACCAGCTATCGTACAGCCACCAAATAGATAAGGAACATCTCCCACTACCGCAGCGGCCATTCCGTGGCGAGCTGAAAAAGGCGAAAGAAAGCATTCATATTGCTGCACAGGAAGCGCTCATGCTCAATCTAACTAACCGGGGGGGCCGAGCCTTGAAGCCTCTGAAACGAGAGAAAACTCCAGCGAATCAACATTGGGGGAGAAGGAAAGCAATATTAAGACGAAATACTTCATCGGAAACTATAAAGGCGCCTGCTTTATTGCTCCTATTGGGGAGAATTGTGATGAACTTGAATATCCCGCAACATATGGCGTGGTGCTGAGGTGTATGCGCAGCTACGTGCACAAGTTTCGTGAAACTTTGTTACTCTTTGCAGCTCATTCATGAATTGAATGATGATATGGCTGGTTTCCTGATGGATATAAAACTGTGCTCTGTATTTATATTCAAGTAGACCATACATATATATATATATATATATATATATATATATATATAT
>NW_013571880.1:617-3117 GCF_000499745.2 Eimeria mitis
TCTGTTTCTGTGTGCAGCTATTCTGAATATAGATTGGTTGAATGACCTGCGGCGCATCTAAACGTTTGAAAAGGAAAGAGAGATTTATGTTGAAGTTTGTCGCAGATGTTTTCACTTGGGTTTCGTTCAGTCGAGGATATCTCACAGTATTTCAACTGAATTTGGTGATGTGCGTTTCATACAGTTTCCGGTGAAGAAAGCAACAGAAGAAACCAGATTATATTTCTGTATAAACTCAGATCATGAAGGTATTTATTTCGCGCTCTATAATTCCCTTCTCAGCTGGAATTTCCTCATTTTCCCACTCCGCTGCTTGCATCGAGCGCTGCCCATGAGTAAGCAGAAAGTGTTTACCTCAGAAAGAAGATGAACTCTTTGCAGCTTTCCAAACAGCCGGCTGCTGGACAGACGCAGCGTTTATGCTGCAGCAGCAGAGGCTCAATGATTACCGCCTTTTCCCCCTCTGATGAAAATATAAACGAACAACTCACAAAGGAATCTGAGTAGGAGGTATACGCAGCAAAATTACGTTGTGATATTTTTATTATCTTCAGCAACATTATTAACAATATTGTAGTAATTAAGCTTAGAAGAAACAAACGATAAATAAAACGTTCCCACACCGGGACTCGAACCCGGGTCGCTCGGGTGAAAGCCGAGTATCCTAACCACCTAGACTATATGGGATGCTGTTGTGCTCTAAATTCTCTTTTAAATTGTTATTTAGAATAAAATAATATATGAACAAGTAAACCCCAGTAATTTAGAGTAGAGAAAGTCTATATAATCTGTTTGTGCATACAGCACAATTGAAAAAATATTCTGGGTCGTGTGTATCCTCTTCTACTGAAACCGAAATAAAATCGAGGAATGCTCACACCAGCTGAAATTTTAAAAAAGTTTATTCAATGTTTAGCCGAGCCGGAACATTTATTTTTAGTGTTTATAGACAATGAAATAAGCGAGAAGAAGAAATGCAGGAGAGGTGTGTATACTATACTCCTTTTTATACGGATACAAGATACTAAGAACTAAATTAAACTCGATATTTATTTTCTTTTAATACATAAAAAGACAAAAAAAAAGATCAAAAGGACAAAACGTTCCCACACCGGGACTCGAACCCGGGTCGCTCGGGTGAAAGCCGAGTATCCTAACCACCTAGACTATATGGGATGGTGGTGGTCGATCAACTCAAAGCTAAGTTTCTGAAAAAATATTTTATTTTCTTTTTTTTTGAATTTGTGATAAAAAAAGATAAGTTTATATTCACTCGTTATTATCATAGCTCACTTAGAGTAGCACGCAGCTGTAAATATACTCTGTTTCAATTCATACAAAAACATCTATATTGCTGTTCCTGCCGCTGTAAGCAATACCATATAAACAAATTCACAAAAAAAGCTGATCCCCTCTGTGTTGATACATGATCCATAGAAAGCCATCTGAGTTTATACTGAGTCTTGTACTGGAGCCGAATATTAAGTAAAATAAAAAAAGCGAAAAAGTATACATGCAAAGCATCAAATAAGTAAAGTTACAAGCAAGAAAGTAAACAAATATTGAAGAAAAATGAATAAATACAAAAAGAATAAAAAAATATTTTCTTCTATAAAACGTTCCCACACCGGGACTCGAACCCGGGTCGCTCGGGTGAAAGCCGAGTATCCTAACCACCTAGACTATATGGGATGTCGGTGGCGCCTGTTACTCTGCAGCAGCGGCGAAATATATGAAACAAATTTTTCTTTTTTTTCTTCTTTTTGTTGCATTGAATATAAAAATTGTTTTATATTTATTCTTTTTCTGCTGCTGCTGCTCCTGCTGCTGCTGCGGCTGCTGCTGCAGCAGCAGATGAAACCCGACGCAGCCGAAGGAGAGAGCCAGACGAGGCCCCAAGAAGGTGTTGTCTGCGATACTTCTTCTCGAGTTTATTTTCTTTTGTTTCTTTTTGTTATTTTTGTGTTTTATTTTATGAAATTTGTTCTTTAGTGTTATACCTCTTGCTTCATTGACAACCCCTGCAGCAGCAGTTGCTCTCTCTCTCTTTCTTTCTCTCTCGCAGCAACTCTCCTCCTCTGTGTGGCCGCATTGGGGGTTATTCGTTATCATTAAAACTTTATGTTTAAACATTTCTTCTTTATCTTATTCAGTATTCTGTGGTGTATTTGCAGTGTATCTACAGCATTTCTTTCTTTTTATTTGTATAACATCTCCCCACTGTATCTACAGGAGCTCACTTTTTCTTAGCTGTCTCAATCGAAGCCCCTGACCTTCTGCGTGGTTTGCTAGCAGAAGAAGAAACAAAAAGGGGTCGTTCTGGGGGCACCATACAATGGCTCTGAACTCCCCCGCTGCACCCAGCCCGTCTGGGTCAGCAGCAGCAGCAGCAGCAGCAGCAGCAGCAGCAGGAGAAGCAGCAGCAGCAACAGTAGGTACAGTAGAAACAACAGGAACAGATCCATCAAGAGGAACAACAGCACCATCAGCACCATCAACA
>NW_013571880.1:4634-5113 GCF_000499745.2 Eimeria mitis
TCATATAGAGATGGGTAGGCTGATCACCGGGTGTATAGACCCTGTAGTTTTATATGTTTCTGGGGGAAATACACAAATTATTGGTTATAAAAATAATAAATATAATATTTTAGGTGAAACACTCGATATTGCTGCAGGAAACTGCATCGATAGAATAGCTAGACTACTGAAACTACCAAATGAACCTGCACCGGGGATGCAAGTAGAGATGCTAGCCGATAAATATATAAAACAATATAAAATAAATAAATTAAATAAATTAAATACATTAAATACACAAAATATTCACGAGAAACAACATACACCAGAAGCAGAAACAGAAAAAAAAAATAATTTTTCTATCGACGAAGATGATGATGATGAGGATATACCGCTGCTGCCGCTTAGTTATAACGTCAAGGGGATGGACGTCGCCTTCAGCGGGGTTCTTACAAAGGCAGAAGAGGCCGTGCACCGCATGCATGCGCAGCAGCAGCAGC
>NW_013571880.1:5147-5447 GCF_000499745.2 Eimeria mitis
GAAAGCAGCAGCAGCAGCAGCAGCAGTGGTTGTGGTGATGGTGGAGAAGGAAAGGAGATAAAAGAAGAAAAAAAGAGAGAAGGAGAAAAAACAGAAAATAAAAAAAATGAATTCGATACAAACAAAGAACAAATAAGTTTAAGTAAAAGAATGAGAACAAAGAGAAGTGTAAACAACAAAAATACAACAAATCAAAGAAAAAGAAAACCAGGCGATGCAAATACTAATACTACTGCTGCTGCTGCTGCTGCTGCTGCTGCTGCTGCTCCTGCTGCTGCTGCTGCTGCTGCTGCTGCTGCT
>NW_013571881.1:0-3467 GCF_000499745.2 Eimeria mitis
TGCTGCTGCTGCTGCTTGGGGGCTTGGTAGGCTGCTCGCCCGCAGCTCTGTCCTTCGACTGAGGCTTCTCTGTGTATGTATATGTTGTGTTTAACATTAAGAATTTAATATTTCTTCTTTTGCTGCTGTTCCTGCTGCTGCTGCTGCTGCTGCTGTTGCTGCTGTTGCTGCTGCTGCTGCTGCTGCTGCTGCTGTTTGACACTGCACGTTCGCTGCTGCTGCGCCAGTGCAGCAGCAGCCGCGCTGCTGCTGGGGGCTCAGCCGCCCCACACCGCCCCGCAGCAGCCGCAGGCCGCTGGGTGTGGGGCTGGGATCGTCGATCCCCAGGGGGGAGAAAACACCACACGCAGCAGCAGCAGCAGCAGCAGCGGCAGCAGCAGCCTCTGTTTGTAACCAGTGCATGCGCATGCATGCAGCTGAGTAGGAAAGGCTGAGCTGTCTGTACACCGCAAGGGCTACAGCAACGGCTGCTGCAGCAGCTGCTGCAGCAGCAGCAGCAACACAGACACAGACACAGCAGCAAACAAATATACACATCACCTTCTCGAGTGCTGCTGCTACAGTGTAACCGCAGCAGCAGTGCTGCTGCACCTTAGCTGCAACTGCTGCTGCTGCTGCAGCAGTGCTGCAGCAGCTGGCGCTGCTGCAGAGACAGACCTATGCCTGTCTTTTGTCTTGTCGCTCGCCTAGCTAGCTAGCTAGCTAGCCAGCTAGCTAGCTAGTCGCCTAGCCAGATAGCCTAGCTAGCCATGTGTCTGTATGTCTAGCTAGCTAGCTAGNCTAGCTAGCTAGCTAGACAGACAGACAGACAGACAGGCAGATAGACGCTTAGCTAGCTAGGTCTGTCTAGCTAGCCAGTAGCACCTTTCCAGCTAGCTGTTGGCTAGCTGCTGTCATCTAGCTAGCGAGTAGCTGCTGCTGCTGTGGCCCTGCAGCAACCAGCTTCTCCTCTGCTGCATGCGCATGCAGTCTGTCTGTACACCCCAACCAGCCCCGTTTCTCTAAAGGCCCATTTGCTGCTGTTGCTGCGCTTGCTGCAACTGAGTAGCTGCCAGCTAGCTGACAGCTAGCTGACAGCTAGCTAACAGCTAGCTGACAGCTAGCTAACAGCTAGCTGACAGCTAGCTAATACCTTGCTCCAAGCTAGCTATGCGCTAGCTAGCAGCTAGCTGCAGGTAGCTAGCTGACAGCTAGCTGCAGGTAGCTAGCTGTCCGTGGCCTCGCTGCAGCAGCTGTTGTGGCTGTCTGTACAAACCCGGTGCACCTCCCGCACTGCACATGGAGCCCGATTCACCCCATACTTAGCTAGCTAGCTAGCTAGCTAGCTAGCTGGCTAGCTAGGTAGCTAGCTAGCTAGCTCTAGCTAGCTAGCTAGCTAGACCTCTCCTGCTGCCTGCCGCTACACCGCACCAACCCGCGGAAGTGCGGGTACGCAGCAGCTTCCCTGCAGTTGTAGCTGCAGCTAGCTGTGTCTAGCTAGCTAGCTAGCTAGCTGTAGCTAGCTAGCTGTAGCTAGCTAGCTAGCTGTATACGTGTTTATCTATTATAACACTATCACTGTCTCCCTTCATTTGTCTGTCTCTCTGTCTCTCTATCTGTCTCTCTATCTGTCTCTTTTTTTCTCTCTCTCTGTCTCTCTGTCTCTCTATCTGTCTCCTTTTGTCTGTCTCTCTGTCTCTCTCTGTCTCTCTATATCTGCTGCAGCAGCTGCTGCTGCTGTCTTACAAAACAAAATGCAGGAGAAAAGAGAGACAGTCTGTCGCCTGAAGTAGATTCTGCTGCTGCTGCTGCTGCTGCTGCTGCTGTTGCTGCTGCTGCTGCTGCTGCTGCTGCTGCTGTTGCTGCTGCTGCTGCTGCTGCTGCTGCTGTTGCTCGCACTGCAGCAGCTGCTGCTGCACAGCATTTGTATATCGCCCCCAAAAGCAAATTTTTAGGGGCAGCTCGCAGCAGGTATCAGCAGCAGCAGCAGCAACGGCGGCAGCAGCAGCAGCACCAGCAGCAGCAAAGGCCTTTGCTGCTGCTGCTGCTGCTGCTGCTGCTGTTGCTGCTGCTGCTCTACGGGCCCCCAGTGCCCTTCCAATGAATTCCCTGTGATGCGCTGCCATCCGAGAAGGTGTGTAAGCCTGCTGCTGCTGCAGGTGCTGCTGCTGCTGCTGCTGCGGGTGCTGCTGCTGCTGCTGCTGCAGCGGGTGCTGCTGCTGCTGCTGCTGTAGAAAATCCCCCAGAGGCCAACTGTGCAGGGCCAGCAGCTGGTGCTGCAGGGGCAGCAGCAGCAGCCGGAAGAGCCGTCAGCGTCCCTACTGGTTTTGCTGCTGCTGCTGCTGCTGCTGTTCCTGCTGTTGCTGCTGCTGCTGCAGTTGCAGGTGCTAGTGGAGGTGCTGCTGCTGCTGCTGCTGCTGCAGGCCGCCGCGCGGCTGATGCTGCATCCGGGTGTAAGCCAATCGCTGCCCTATGTGAACCTGCTGCTGCTCCTGTTGCTGTTCTGGGTGGAGCAACAGCAGGTGCTGCTGCTGCTGCTGCTGCTGTTGCTGTTGCTGCTGCTGCTGCTCCTTGAGGGGTTGAAGCAGCAGACGAGCTGATGGCCCTATACCCCCCCCGAGGAGGCCCAGCTACAGAGGAGACAGCAGCAGCTGGCGTTGCTGCTGCTGCTGGTGTCCTTGCTGCAGCAGCAGCTGGCGTTGCTGCTGCAGCTGGTGTTCTTGCTGCAGCAGCAGCGGGCGTTGCTGCTGGTGTTCTTGCTGCAGCAGCAGCGGGCGTTGNGTTCTTGCTGCAGCAGCAGCGGGCGTTGCTGCTGGTGTTCTTGCTGCAGCAGCAGCGGGCGTTGCTGCTGCAGCTGCGGTTCTTGCTGCAACAGCAGCGGGCGTTGCTGCTGCTGCTGGGGTTCTTGCTGCAGCAGCAGCGGGCGTTGCGGCTGCAGCTGCGGTTCTTGCTGCAGCAGCAGCTGGCGTTGCTGCTGCAGCTGGGGTTCTTGCTGCAGCAGCAGCTGGCGTTGCTGCTGCAGCTGGGGTTCTTGCTGCAGCAGCAGCGGGCGTTGCTGCTGCAGCTGGGGTCCTTGCTGCAGCGGCAGTCGTTGCTGCTGCTGCTGGAGTTCTTGCTGCAGCAGCAGCTGTCGCTGCTGCTGCTGCTGGGGTTCTTGCTGCAGCAGCAGCTGTCGTTGCTGCTGCTGGTGTTCTTGCTGCAGCAGCAGCTGGCGTTGCTGCTGCAGCTGGTGTTCTTGCTGCAGCAGCAACTGCTGGTGATGCTGCTGCAGTAGTTGCTGCTGCTGCTGCCTTGGACGGGCCGTTTGCACTCCTGCTGCTGCTGGCGCCTCTAGGCGACACAGCAGCAGCAGCAGCAGCAGCAGCAGCAGCACGGTGGCCTCCAGCAGCGCAGGGGCTCGCAGACCTTTCTCCTAGCAACCCTCCACGGCTGCCGTGCTGCTGCTGCTGCTGCTGCTGCTGTTGCTGCTGCTGCTGCTGCTGCTGTGA
>NW_013571881.1:3727-5032 GCF_000499745.2 Eimeria mitis
TTGCTGCTGCTGCTGCTGCTGCTGTGAAGGCGAACGGCCTGCTGCACTCTCCAGAAACTGCAGCAGCGAGAGCTCCGTCAGATGGCCTCTTATGCCGCTCAGTGCGCCGCCGCCTGCACCACAGCAGCAGCAGCAGCAACAGCAGCAGCAGCAGCAACAGCAGCAACAGCAGCGCATGAAAGCGAGCAGCAACCAGAGAAAGCAGCCGCAGCAGCAGCAGCAGCAGCAAATCAACAGCTGTGTAAGCAGCACCATCCCTATCCAGCAGCAGCCAAACCACCACCCCCACAACAACCCCCAACAGCAGCAGCAGCAGGAGCAGCAGCAGCAGGAGCAGCAGCAGCAGCAGCAGCAGCAGCAGCAGCAGACCTTCATCTCCGTAGTTTCTTGTAGTATAGTAAACAACGAGAGAGTCAGTAGGATAAGCCAGAGACAGCTGATGCAGAGCAGCAAGGGTTATGTGGGGGTCAAAGGGCAATCGATGCTCCTTTGTATACAGCCGCAGCTCACCAACCTGCTGCTGCTGCTGCTGCTGCTGCTGCTGCTGCAGCTGGCGGTTGAGACGAGCAGCAATGAAGCGACACAGCTGCAGCACCGTGCTGCTGCCGTCGTTAGAGAATTTGTTCTGCTGCAGCAGCGGCAGCTGCGGCAGCAGCGGGTCAGGTAAGAGCTCAAAGCGTAACCTTACTGCTGCTGCTGTGTCTCCATTTGCTGCTGCTGCTGCTGCTGCTGCTGCTGCACTCTGCTGCTTTCGTAGCAGCAAAGACAGCTCCCGTCGCATTCGTTTCTTCTCTAATGGAGGCAACAGAGCTTGCATACCCATGGTGAGGTACTTGCTGCTGCCTGCTGCTGCTGCTGCTGCTGCCGCTGCTGCTGCTGCTGCTGCTGCTGTTTCTGCAGCTGCAGCAGCTGTTTTCCCCTGCTGCTGCTGCTGCTGCTGCCGCGCTATTGGCTGCCCCGAAGCATCGATGAAGGGAGGCGGGGTGGGGGGTTGCAGCAGCAGCCTTGAATATGCAGGACAGCTGCTGCTGCTGCTGCTGCTGCTGCTGCTGTTGCTGTTAAAGCTGTTGCTGCTGCTGCTGCTGCTGCTGCTACTGCTGCTGCTGCTGCTGGGTATCCCCATAAGTTTTTTAATTGGCTGCTGCTGCAGCTCCTGCATTCCCCCTGTGTAGCTGCGTTTGTATGTAGGTAGTGAATCAGCTGCTGCTGATGTTTGTGCTGCAGCAGCAGCAGCAGCAGCAGCAGCAGCAGGATCAGTAGAATGGGGCGCATCTGATGGATCTGTAGTAGCAGCAGCAGCAGCAG
>NW_013571881.1:5132-5256 GCF_000499745.2 Eimeria mitis
GATCAGTAGAATGGGGCGCATCTGATGGATCTGTAGTAGCAGCAGCAGCAGCAGCAGCTGCTGCTGCTGCTGCATGTTCTGCTGCAGCAGCTTGGCTTGAATGCAGGCGTTGATTGGCCCGCGA
>NW_013571881.1:5947-6213 GCF_000499745.2 Eimeria mitis
ATGTTCTGCTGCAGCAGCTTGGCTTGAATGCAGGCGTTGATTGGCCCGCGACAGCAGCAGGTTGTGCTGCTCCTCAAAAGCAGCAAGAGAAGGAAACAGCTTCTCTATTACTTTATCTAATACAAAGTCTGGACGCAGGCTGCGGCGTGAAGACACGTGAGAACGACACTGCAGCAGCAGCAGCAGCAGCAGCAGCAGCAGCAGCAGCAGCAGCAGCAGTAGCAGTAGAAGCAGAAGCAGCAGCAGCAGCAGCAGCAGCAGTAGAA
>NW_013571882.1:0-1732 GCF_000499745.2 Eimeria mitis
GCATACACACTCTCATACAAATACTACACACCACCAAACAACACCTACAACCAACCATACACACATACACTCCCTAGGGGCCCCCGTAGGGGGGCCCCTCAGGGGACCCGAAGAGGCTTCGCCGGGGGGGTCCCCAGGGGGCCCCTAAGACACCCCCAAGGGGGCCCTAGGGGGCCCCTAAGAGACTCCGAAGGGGGCCCCTAGGGGGCCCCCCAGAGGCCCGCGAGGGGCCCCTACAGGGGGCCCCCTTTGGGGCCCCCTGGGGGGCCCCTAAGGGGGCGGCAAGGGGCCCCTAGGAGTGTTACAGGGGCCCCTAGAGGGGCCCCTTTTATTATATTTGTTTGTCTATTGAGTAAAAAATACAATAAAGGAACAAATAAAATAGAAAAAAAATACAATTAACAAACAAACACTATAAACACACAAACACAACAAAGAGAAAAAGGGGTCAGGGGGCCCCCCATACTGCAGACAGACACGGGGGCCCCCCCACAAGGGCCCCCAAGGGGGGCCCCTCTCATCCAGCAAGGGGGCCCCCCACCTCAGTTAGACTCAGGTAGCGGGGCCCCCACCAGGGGGCCCCCATCAGGGGGGGGCCCCCGAGGAGGCATGCAGGCCTAAAACAAAGCCTGGGGGCCCCCTAGGGGGGCCCCTGGGGGCCCCCTAGGGGGGCCCCCCAGAGGATGGCGTTCTTTGGGGGCCCCCACCAGAAGAATATAATAGCTGTACTTAGATTTGTTACGTTAGGATGAGAAAGAAGAGTAATATTATATTTATATAAATAAAATATTTATTATAATATAATAAAAATGTAAATAATATAAAAAAAAATATATTTTTTTTTATATTATTTTAATATATTTATTTTTATTATATTTATAATTATAAATATAATAAAAATAAATGTATTATAATAGTAATAATAATAATATAGTTATTTATATATAAGTGTAATCAATACACAATATACCCGCTCTAAACCCTAAACCCTAAACCCTAGACTAAACCCCAATACACAAAACCCCAAACCCAAGCGAAACACAAAATAAAATATATAAAGCTTTCAGTAGCCGCAAAGCGGCAACAGATATAATCATACAACCGACGCCTCAGCATCAACTGGATCACCACGGGGGCCCCCTTGGGGGCCCCCCGTTGGGGCCCCCCTTGGGGGCCCCCATGGGGGGCCCCCCTGGGGGGGCCCCCTTGGGGGGACCCCTGGGGGCCCTCTAAAAGAGATACATAGTGAACGCCTGCAGCATGAGCCAGAGGGCCCCCAACTGCGTATTATATGTCTTTATAGGATATTTGCTTGGGGGGCCCCCCAGCGGTGATAGGGGGGCCCCTAGCACACTCCTGCGTTAGTGAGGTGGGTACAGTGGGGGCCCCCTGGGGGCCCCCAACTGCACGCCAACGCATGTGCAGAGCCCTGGGGGCCCCTAGCAGTAACTAGGTAGGTTTGGGGGGCCCCTAGGGGCCCCCAACTGTACCCTGGTGGTGAGGGTTTAGGTGGGGGCCCCCGGGGGGCCCCCCACTGAACCCTGATGAGTGGGGGGGGCCCCTAGGGCCTCACACGCCGCCCAGGAGAGCCTTGGGGCCGAAGAGCTCCCGTATGTTGCTGATGCCGTATTTTATCATCGTGGGGCTGCATGCACGCCAGAGAAAAAAAAAAAAAAAATATATTAAAAAGAAAAAAGAAAAAGAGAGAGACAGAGAGAGGTGGTGGAGGGGG
>NW_013571882.1:1832-2050 GCF_000499745.2 Eimeria mitis
GGATAAGAGAGACTCACACCAGCAGCAGCAGCAGCAGCAGCAGCAGCAGCAGCAGCAACAGCAGCAGCAGCAGTAGCAGGAACGGCAGCAAATGGAGACAGAAGAGACGAGATAGAAAGAGAGAAAGAGAAAGGAGACAGAGGAGAGAAGGAGACATAAAAGGAGACAAATGTAATAACTTTAAAAAAAAAAAAAAAAAAAAAAAAAAAAAAAAAAAA
>NW_013571882.1:2072-3486 GCF_000499745.2 Eimeria mitis
CTTTTGTCTCTATTTCTGTCTCTCAAGGGTTTAGGGCTTAGGGTTTAGGGTAAACCCTAAACCCTAAACCCTAAACCCTAAACCTGGCTCTCTGTGTATCCCTTCTGCTTCAGTTTGTGTCTCCTTATCTGCCTTGAGTATGCGTGTTTATCTTCTGTCTCCTTTTCTCTTTCTGTCTCCTTTTCTCTTTCTGTCTCTTTTTCTCTGTTTGTATTTTTTTCTCTTTTTGTGTCTTTTTCTCTTTCTGTCTCCTTTTCTCTCTGTCTCCTTTCTCCTTTTCTCTCTGTCTCCTTTCTCCTTCTATGTCTGTCTCCTATCTGTCTCCTTTTCTGTCTGTCTCCTTTTCTATCTGTCTCCTTTTCTATCTGTCTCCTTTTGCATCTATCTCCTGTCTCCTTTTGTATCTCTATATGTCTCCCTCTTTGTCTCTTTTTTTTTTTTTCTGTTTCTGTTCTCCTTCTATCTCCTTGTCCATATCACTTATAATAAAAACAACAACAATATTTATATATATATTTACTTTTATTTATATATTTATATTTATATTTATATTTGTATTTATATCTGTATTTATATTTATATTTATAGTAAAAATAAAAAGATAAAAACAAATACGAATACAAAAACAAATACAAATATAAATCTGAATACAAACATAACTATAAACAAATACAAACATAAAAACAAACACAAATAAATACAAATGAAAGATAAATAAATAAAAATAAAAATAAATATAAACAAATAAAAATAAAAATAAATTTAAATATAAATATAAATAAAAATATAAATATAAATATAAATATAAATATAAATATAAATATAAATATAAATATAAATATAAATATAAAAATATAAATATAAATATAAATATAAATATAAATATAAATATAAATATAAATATAAATATAAATATAAATAAAAATATAAATATAACTATAAATATAAATATAAATATAAATATAAATATAAATATAAATAAAAATAAATACAAATATAAATATAAATAAATAAAAATAAATATAAATATAAATATAAATATAAATATAAATATAAATACTCACCGCTCTAGAGACAGCCCCCAGGCTATGACGGAGACATCCGGGGGCAGCCCCATCGGCGCCAGCATCTCAGGCCTAAACATGCCGCTGTTTCCTACCTCTATCCACCTAAAAAGGAGACAGAAATATAAATATATATATATATTTATTTTATATTTTTAATTATATTATATATATAGAATAGTAGTAATATATAAAAGGGAGAAAAAAGAAAAAAAAAGAAAAAAAAACGAAGAATTTGCCGCTGTTTTCTGCCTCGATACACCTATAAAGGAGACAGTTATATACATATACATATATATATATATATATATATATATATATATATATATATATATATATATATATTATAT
>NW_013571882.1:4326-4771 GCF_000499745.2 Eimeria mitis
CGGGTATATGCATGCATGCATGCATGCACGGGTATATTCATGCATGCATGCATGCATGCACGGGTCTACGCATGCATGCATGCATGCATGGGTATATGCATGCATGCATGCATGCATGCATGCATGGATAAGACTGAAGATAAACTGTTGTTTTCTGTGAAGTCACGAATACCCATATGGTTACCCTCAATGCATCCTCAAACTCTAGGGTTTAGGGTTTAGGGTTTAGGGTTTAGGGTTTAGGGTTTGGGGTTTAGGGTTTAGGGTTTAGACCTGGTGAAACTCGGCCAAGTGCGTAGCATCTAAATTTTCATTACGAAAAACCCGATCGATAGAAAACAGCTTTCGGGGCCTAAAACACCCCGTCTGCAACACAAACCCTAAACCCTAAACCCTAAACCCTAAACCCTAAACCCTAAACCCTTGGATTCCACAGGAAGTACAC
>NW_013571882.1:5899-6122 GCF_000499745.2 Eimeria mitis
GTACTCTTGCGCCATTCGGTATAGCATGCGAGCTGAAACAGAAGTTGTGTGGGTACGCATTACGTTCTTTAAAGCCTCCTCCGTTGACCTGATCACAAACAAGGGTTTAGGGTTTAGGGTTTAGGGTTTAGGGTTTAGGGTTTAAGGGGTTAGGGTTTAGGGTTTACGGCTGAAGATACTGTTTTCCAAGTACGCTATGTGGTCGGCTCTATATATATATATA
>NW_013571883.1:1453-1743 GCF_000499745.2 Eimeria mitis
CTGCTGCTGGACTTGCGCTGCAGTTGCCGCCATTTGTTGTCTATCGATCCGCTGCCTCTCAGCAGCAGCAAACGAAGAGGCGACGTGCTGCAGCAGCAGCAGTAGATGCTGCTGCTGCTGCTGTTCTTGCTGCTGCTGCTGCTGCTGCTGCTGCTGCTACTGTTGAAGGGCTTCGCCCTGAGGCAGCAGGCGGCCTTTGAGCTGCACAGGCCCACCGCCCCTGCGTTGCTGCCGCTGCTGCTTCAGCTGCTGCTGCTGCTGCTGCTGCTGCTGCTGCTGCTGCTGCTGCT
>NW_013571883.1:1843-2415 GCF_000499745.2 Eimeria mitis
GGGGCCTTCCTCTTGCAGCCCTTCTACCTGCTGCTGCTGCTGCTGCTGCTGCTGGTGAGCTGCTGCTTCTTTTTGTTTTTCTCTCTGCTGCTGCTGCTGCTGCTGCTGCTCACATTCCAGCTGAAAGAAGCCGGATGCAGCAGCAGCAGCAGCAGCAGCAACAGCAGCAGCAGCAGCAGCGCGCTGCGGTCTCTTGGGGGCCTCCTCCCCCTCCCCCCAGTACGCGCAGCTAGAGCCCTTGCTGCTGCTGCTGCTGCTGCTGCTGCTGCTGCTGCTGCTGTTGCTGCTGCTGCTGGCCCTGGTAGTTATGCTGCTTGGCGGCGGCAGCCACTCATCGGAAGCAGCGCTGTCGGTGCTGCTGCAGCTGCTGCTGCTGCAGCTGCTGCTGCTGCTGCTGTTGCTGCTGCTGCTGCTGTTGCTGCTGCTGCTGCTGCATTCAGCGTTGGGCCCCGCTGGCTGTTGAGGACGCCTCAGAGATCTTCCTCGCCTGGTATGCACCCCACTGCTGCTGCTGCTGCTGCTGCTGTTGCTGCTGCTGCTGCTGTTGCTGCTGCTGCTGCTGCTGCTGCTGC
>NW_013571883.1:3175-3280 GCF_000499745.2 Eimeria mitis
CGCTGAGTCGGCGCCGCTTTCGCCCGCGCTGCTGCTGCTGCTGCTGCCACAGCTTTTCTGTTGCTTCCGCAGCTTCTTCATGAGGCCCCTGCACCTCTTGCTCCT
>NW_013571883.1:3330-3586 GCF_000499745.2 Eimeria mitis
CCCTCGGCAGGGGAGCAGCAGCAGCAGCAGCTGCTGCTGCTGCTGCAGCAGCAGCAGCAGCAGGAGTGCTTGCAGCAGCAGCGTCTTGATTCGCATTAGGAGCAGCAGCAGCAGCAGCAGCAGCAGCAGCAGGGGTGGCTGGCCCGCCAGCATTTCCTATCGTTTCCTCCCCCTCATCATCATCACCATCACCATCACCATCACCAGCAGCAGCAGCTGCAGCAGCAGCAGCAGCAGCAGCAGCAGCAGCAGTTTG
>NW_013571883.1:3686-4160 GCF_000499745.2 Eimeria mitis
GGGTGGCTGGCCCACCAGCATTTCCTATCGTTTCCTCTCCCTCCTCATCATCATCACCATCACCATCACCAGCAGCAGCAGCTGCAGCAGCAGCAGCAGCAGCAGCAGCAGCAGCAGTTTGGTTTTTGTGTTTTGTTTGTCTGTGTTTATATTCTTCTTCTTCTTCATTTTTTTTGTTTTTTTGCTGCTGCGGTGTATCTGCATCTCCCCCCCTCAACAGGGGCCCCTCCGTCTCTCCCCCACTACCATCATCATCATCATCAGCAGCAGCAGCAGCAGCAGCAGCAGCAGCAGCAGCAGCAGCAGTATTAGCAGCAGCAGCAGAACTAGTTGCTGCTGCTCCTCCTCCTCCTTTTCTATTAAACCTAATTAAACTATTTCTCATTTCTGCTGCTCCATTATTACCTCTCCTTCTTCCTTCTCCCTCCCCCCCATCCAGTACCCATTGGGGGACCCCCCCGCCCCCTGGGGGGC
>NW_013571883.1:4260-4910 GCF_000499745.2 Eimeria mitis
ATTTTTTTGTTTTTTTTTTTGCAGCAGTTTCTGTCTAACTGAACAAAAACAACAGCAGCAGCAGCAGCAACAACTGCTGCTGGCTGCTGCTGCTGCTGTTGCTGCTGCTGCTGATTCTCGTTTGTTGAATTTTGCTCTTTTTTTTGCTTTTTTTAATTAATTTTATTTATTTAATTTATTTTAACGGTAAATTTAATTTTTTAATGAAATTATTGCGCTTGTTTCAGGTGTATATACACCACAGTTGCAGCTGAGGTGTACATACACCGCAGCGGGGTGTATGTACACCTCAACGCAGCAGCAACACCAGGGAAAGCAAAACTTAAATTTATCTTTATTATATATGTATTGTATTTAACTCTGTTTCTTCGTTATATAATGACCTGCTGCTGCTGCTGCAGCAGCAGCAGCTGCTGCTGCTGCTGCAGCAACAGCAGCAGAAACGACTGCAGCAACAGCAGCAGCAGCAGGAGCTGCTGCTGCTGTGGTGGGTGTGCTGCTTCTGGTTCTGCTGAGGAGTTGGAGGCTCTGGAGAGTGTTGTTGCAGCAGCAGCAGCAGCAACAGCAGCAGCAGCAGCAACAGCAACAGCAAAGCTGCTGCTGCAGCTGCAGAACGCCATCACCCGCTGCTCCTTCGCAGCAACAAAGAG
>NW_013571883.1:4986-5772 GCF_000499745.2 Eimeria mitis
CTGCTGCTGCTGCTGCAGGTGATTCCGCAGCAGACGCAGCAGCAGCAGCTGCTGCTGCAGCAGACGCAGCGGCAGCTGACGCTGCAGCAGCAGCAGCAGCAGCAGCAACAGAAACCACCAAGAAGACGCTCCCAGAGAACGCAGCAGCAGCAGCAGCAGCAACAGCAACAGCAACAGCAGCAGCAGCAGCAACAACAACAACAGCAGCTTTTACAGCAGCAGATGATATCTTAATTAACAACGTTGAGCCCTTGCTGTGGCAGCTGCAGCAGCAGTTGCTGCTGCAGCAGCAGCATGCAGCAGCTGCAGCAGCAGCAACCGAGGCGCTACAAAGTCTCTGCACCATCAGCAGCAGCTGCAGCAGCAGCAGGAGCAGCAGCAGCAGAGACAGCAGCAGCACCCAGGTAACAAAGCAGTTGCAGGATGTGGCTGCTGCTGCTGCTGCTCCTGCTGCTACCGCTGCTGCTGCTGCTGCTGCTGGCCCCTGCGCAGCAGCACTTTGTGCTGCTGCTGTGTCTTTGCTGCAGCGCGACGCTGCCGTTAAGCTGCAGCTGCTGCAGGAGGTCGCAGCAGCAGCAGCAACAGCAGCAGCAGCAGGAGAAAAGGAAGCAGCAGCAGCAGCTGCTGCTGCTGCTACAGCAAAAGCTGCTCGCCTTGCTTGGCTTTCACTGCCCTTTGCAGCAGAACTGCAGCAGCTGCTGCCGCAGCTGCGCCGCAAGCTGCAGCAGCAGCAGCAGCAGCAGCAGCAGCAGCAGCAACAGCAGCAGCAGCAGCAGCAGCAGCAGC
>NW_013571883.1:5872-6065 GCF_000499745.2 Eimeria mitis
GGGGGCCCTTCTAGTGGGGGCCCCCCTCCGGGGGGCCCCCCTGGTTGGTGGAGGGTATGGGGTGTATGCTGCTGCTGCTGCTGTTGCTGCTGCTGCTGCTGCTGCTGTGTGTTAGTATGAAAGTAGCTGCGTAGGTAATGGAAGTTATGATGAATTGAGTGAAGGTAATTGGGCGCAACCACCTGCTGCTGCT
>NW_013571883.1:6165-6236 GCF_000499745.2 Eimeria mitis
CAGCTAGCTAGCTGGCTAGCTGGCTAGCTAGCTAGCTGGGGGTGTTGACTCTCTAGCTAGCTAGCTAGCTA
>NW_013571883.1:9445-9678 GCF_000499745.2 Eimeria mitis
ACAGCAGCAGCAGCAGCAGCAGCAGCAGCAGATTCATCAAGAAGAAGCAGATAAAGATGCTACCGAGCTCAATCCAAGCAGCGACAAAAAAACAAAACCAGCACAACCACCAGCAGCAGCAGCAGCAGCAGCAGGAGCAGCAGCAGCAGCAGCAGGAGAGCCTGAAGAGGAGGAGAGAAGAGCACCAAAAAAAAACAAAACCCCCTTTATACGCAGCCTATTCTCTCGTTCTT
>NW_013571883.1:9778-11517 GCF_000499745.2 Eimeria mitis
ACTAAACCCTAAACCCAAAACCCCCACCTTTCTAACTGGGTTGCGTTGCTGCTGCTGCTGTTGCTGCTGCTGCTGCTGTTTTTTCTGCTGTTGCTGTTGCTGCTCCGCCTTAAGTAATAAACTCGCGAGTTCTCTGTGCAGTCAGCTTACGCTGCTGCTGCTGCTGCTGCTGCTGCTGTTGCTGCTGCTGCTGCTGCTGCTGCTGCAGCTGCAGCTTGCGGCGCAGCTGCGGCAGCAGCTGCTGCAGTTCTGCTGCAAAGGGCAGTGAAAGCCAAGCAAGGCGAGCAGCTTTTGCTGTAGCAGCAGCAGCAGCTGCTGCTGCTGCTTCCTTTTCTCCTGCTGCTGCTGCTGTTGCTGCTGCTGCTGCGACCTCCTGCAGCAGCTGCAGCTTAACGGCAGCGTCGCGCTGCAGCAAAGACACAGCAGCAGCACAAAGTGCTGCTGCGCAGGGGCCAGCAGCAGCAGCAGCAGCAGCGGCAGCAGCAGGAGCAGCAGCAGCAACAACCACACCCTGCACCTGCTTCGTTACCTGGGTGCTGCTGCTGTCTCTGCTGCTGCTGCTCCTGCTGCTGCTGCTGCTGCTGCTGCTGCAGCTGCTGCTCATGGTGCAGAGACTTTGTAGCGCCTCGGTTGCTGCTGCTGCAGCTGCTGCATGCTGCTGCTGCTGCAGTAACTGCTGCTGCAGCTGCCACAGCAAGGGCTCAACGTTGTTAATTAAGATATCATCTGCTGCTGTAAAAGCTGCTGTTGTTGTTGCTGCTGCTGCTGCTGTTGCTGTTGCTGTTGTTGCTGCTGCTGCTGCTGCGTTCTCTGGGAGCGTCTTCTTGGTGGTCTCTGTTGCTGCTGCTGCTGCTGCTGCAGCAGCAGCGTCAGCTGCTGCTGCGTCTGCTGCAGCAGCAGCTGCTGCTGCTGCGTCTGCCGCGGAATCACCTGCAGCAGCTGCAGCAACAGCAGCAGCAGCAGCAGCGGAGGCAGCAGCAACCATCTGCTGCTGCTGCTGCACGAGCTGAGATGGAGATCTCTTTGTTGCTGCGAAGGAGCAGCGGGTGATGGCGTTCTGCAGCTGCAGCAGCAGCTTTGCTGTTGCTGCTGCTGCTGCTGCTGCTGTTGCTGCTGCTGCTGCTGCAACAACACTCTCCAGGGCCTCCAACTCCTGAGCAGAACCAGAAGCAGCACACCCACCACAGCAGCAGCAGCTCCTGCTGCTGCTGCTGTTGCTGCAGTTGTTTCTGCTGCTGTTGCTGCAGCAGCTGCAGCAGCAGCTGCTGCTGCTGCAGCAGCAGCAGGTCATTATATAACGAAGAAACAGAGTTAAATACAATACATATATAATAAAGATAAATTTAAGTTCTGTTTTCCCTGGTGTTGCTGCTGCGTTGAGGTGTACATACACCCCGCTGCGGTGTATGCACACCTCAGCTGCAACCGAGGTGTATATACACCTGAAATAAGCGCAAAAGTTTCATTAAAAAATTAAATTTACCGTTAAAATAAATTAAATAAATAAAATTAATTAAAAAAACCAAAAAAAAAGAGCAAAATTCAACAAACGAGAATCAGCAGCAGCAGCAACAGCAGCAGCAGCAGCAGCAGCAGTTGTTGCTGCTGCTGCTGCTGTTGTTTTTGTTCAGTTAGACAGAAACTGCTGCAAAGAAAAAAACAAAAAAACAAATAAAAATATCATTGAAAACAGATGCAACGATCTGTTGCTGCTGCTGCTGCTGTTTCTGCTGCTGCTG
>NW_013571883.1:11692-12376 GCF_000499745.2 Eimeria mitis
GGTAAGCAAGGGGGGCCCCTGTGGGGTATTTGTTTTAATTTGTTTTTGATTTTTGTTTTTAATTTATTATTTATTTTTATTTTTTATTTTATTTTGTTTATAAACAACAAAAAACAACACCAGCATCTCCTCTCTATACACATCTATCTCAACGGCAAGCCGCCACACTCTAAACCCTAAACCCTAAACCCTAAACCCTAAACGGTGGTTTTTGCTGCTTCTTTTTTATTTCATTGCAACAAACCATCTGATGAGAGTTGTAGCGGAAGAGCCTCTACTGGTGTTTAGGGTTTAGGGTTTAGGGTTTAGGGTTTAGGGTTTAGGGTTTAGTGTTTAGGGTTTAGGGTTTAGGGTTTAGCTTGCTTGCTCGTAGAAACCACCGCCCCTTTGCTCAACATAGCATGCTTAGGGTTTAGGGTTTAGGGTTTAGGGTTAAGGGTTTAGGGTTTAGGGTTTAGGGTTTAGGGTTGCTGTCTCCTTATCTGTCTCTTTTTTCTGTCTCTGTTTATTTTGTTTCTTTTTCTTTTCTCTTTTTCTTTTGTCTCTCTTTATCTTTTTATTGTCTCCTTTTATTTTTTTTTTTTTTATTTTTTTTTTATTTGTCTCTTTCTTCTGTCTCCCTTTCTGTCTATTTATTTATTTATTTTTTTTTTTTATTTTTATTTTTTTTATTTTTTTTTTTTT
>NW_013571883.1:13085-13306 GCF_000499745.2 Eimeria mitis
AAATGCAGGTGTGTTACAGCTCTTCTCGAGGGTTTAGGGTTTAGGGTTTAGGGTTTGTGGTTTAGGCTTTAGGGTTTAGGGTTTAGGGTTTAGTGTGTCTGGTGTTTTATGCACGAGTGTTTGTTCCATTTTATTATTTTATAATTTCATCTTCTGCGCATATGTTTTTTTTTTTTTTTTTTTTTTTTTTTTTTTTTTTTTTTTTTTTTTTTTTTTTTTTT
>NW_013571883.1:13406-13624 GCF_000499745.2 Eimeria mitis
GTTACATCTCTTCTCGAGGGTTTAGGGTTTAGCGTTTAGGGTTTAGGGTTTAGGGTTTAGGGTTTGTGGTTTAGGGTTTAGGGTTTAGTGTGTCTGGTGTTTTATGGTCGAGTTTTTGTTCCATTTTATTATTTTATAATTTCATCTTCTGCGTTTATGTTTTTTTTTTTTTTTTTTTTTTTTTTTTTTTTTTTTTTTTTTTTTTTTTTTTTTTTTTT
>NW_013571883.1:14735-15083 GCF_000499745.2 Eimeria mitis
ATCAAATTTCTACACAAATAAATCTGTTTATTTACATCTGGGGTTTAGGGTTTAGGGTTTAGGGTTTAGGGTTTAGGGTTTAGGGTTTGTGTGTAGGGTTTATAACTGTGGATATTTCTCCTTCTTTTATCGAAGCGAAGCTGCAGCAGATCCTCAGCAGCCCCCTACAAATTAAAACAGATAAAAAGTATTTATTTATTTTTTTTTTATTTTTTTTTATTTTTTTATTTATTTTTTTGTTTTTTTGTTTCTTTTGTTTTCTTTTTGTTTCTTTCTTTTTGTTTTTCTGTTTCTTTTATTTATTTTTTATATTTTTTTTGTTTTTTTTTGTTTTCTTTTTGTTTCTTT
>NW_013571883.1:15183-15791 GCF_000499745.2 Eimeria mitis
TCTCAGCAGCCCCCTACAAATTAAAACAGATAAAAAGTATTTATTTTTTTTTTTTTATTTTTTTTTATTTTTTTATTTTTTATATTTTTTTTTTTGTTTCTTTTGTTTTCTTTTTGTTTCTTTTTTCTTGTTTTTCTGTTTCTTTTATTTATTTTTTATATTTTTTTTGTTTTTTTTTGTTTTCTTTTTGTTTCTTTTTGTTTATTTTATTTTCTTTTTGTTTCTTTTTGCTTTTTTGTTTCTTTTTTTTGTTTCTTTTTGTTTTTTCTCTCTTCTTTTTTCTTTTTGTTTCTTTGGTTTCTCTTTGTTTCTTTTTGTCCCTTTTTGTCTCATTCATTTATTTATATTTATTTATATTTATTTATTTATTTATTTATCTATATTTATTTATTTATTTATATTTATTTTTTTATTTTTTATTTTTTATTTTTTTTTTAGGTTAAAGGTGTTGGTGGATTTCTCTTTTCCAAATATCATTATAATGCTGTTTGTGTTATATATTAATTTATTTATTTTTATTTATTTTTTTATTATTAATTTATTTTTATTTTTATTTATTTATTTATTTATATTTATTTATTTTTTTATTTATTTTTTTTTTTTTTTTA
>NW_013571883.1:16132-16568 GCF_000499745.2 Eimeria mitis
GCTGCTGCTGCTGGTGCTGTTGCTGGTGGTTGTGGTGCTGCTGCTGCTGCTACTGCTGCTGTTGCTGGTGCTGTTGCTGCTGCTGCTGTTGCTGGTGCTGTTGCTGCTGCTGCTGTTGCTGGTGCTGGTGCTGTTGCTGCTGCTGTTACTGGTGGTGGCGCTGCTGTTGCTGCTTCTGCTGCTGCTGCTGTTTGTGTTTCTGCTGCTAGAATATGTGATAGTGCTATTGTTGCTGCTGCAGTTGCTGCTGCTGCTGCTGCTGCTGCTCCATTTGCTGCTGCAGTTGCTGCTGCAGTTCTCGCTGCACTCATTCCTCCTGCTGTTTCTGTTTCTTCTGCTGCTGCTGCTTCTGCTGCTGCCCCTCCTCCTCCCCCTTCTCCCCCTCCCCCCCTCCTGCTGCCGCTGCTGCTGCTGCTGCTGCTGCTGCTGCTGCTGC
>NW_013571883.1:18391-18763 GCF_000499745.2 Eimeria mitis
CTTTTTTTTTTCTTTTCTCTGTCTTTGTATTTGTGTTCCTGTCTCTGACTTTGTTACTACTATTACTCCTGCTGCTGCTGCTGCTACTAATCCTGCTGCTTTTGCTGCTGCTACTGCTGCTGCTGCTGCTGCTGCTGCTGTTGCTGCTGCTGCTGTTGCTGCTGCTGCTGTTGCCGTTCCACCTGCTGCTCTTCACCTCCCCCTCCCCCAATGCCTGCTGCTGCTGCTGCTTGTGCTGCTGCTGCTGCTGCTGCTGCTGCTGCTGCTGCTGCAGTTTATTAACAGACAGCGACGGAGCAGCTTGTTTATTTACTTCTGTTAGTGAGGTGCCGTTGATGGCAATGAAAAGCGATGGCGGCTTTGGCTACGACT
>NW_013571883.1:18863-19244 GCF_000499745.2 Eimeria mitis
CTGTTGCTGCTGCTGCTGTTGCTGCTGCTGCTGCTGCCGTTCCACCTGCTGCTCTTCACCTACCCCTCCCCCAATGCCTGCTGCTGCTGCTGCTTGTGCTGCTGCTGCTGCTGCTGCTGCTGCTGCTGCTGCAGTTTATTAAAAGACAGCGACGGAGCAGCATGTTTATTTACTTCTGTTAGTGAGGTGCCGTTGATGGCAATGAAAAGCGATGGCGGCTTTGGCTACGACTCCACAGATCTAGCGGCTATCAGATACAGGTTCTTTTTCTTTCTTTTTTTGTTTTTTTTATTTTATTTTATTTTTTTTTCTTTTTTTTTTTGTTTGGCTACGACTCCACAGATCTAGCGGCTATCAGACACAGGTTCTTTTTTTTTTTTT
>NW_013571883.1:19344-19663 GCF_000499745.2 Eimeria mitis
AAAGAAAAACACAGAAAGACAAAGACAAGCACAGAAATACAAAGACAAACCCGAGTAAAAAAAGAAAACTAAAAAAGCAAAAAAAAAACTACAAAGACAAAGACAAAGAAAAAAACTACAAAGACAAAAAGCAAAGAAAAAATTACAAAGACAAAGACAAAGAAAAACCTCCAAAGACAAAGAAAAAACAACAAAGACAAAACCAAAAAGAAAACAACAAATCCAAAGAAAAAGAAAAAACAACAAAGACAAAACTCCAAATCCAAATCCAAGGCCAAAAAAAAAAAAAAAAAAAAAAAAAAAAAAAAAAAAAAAAAAA
>NW_013571883.1:19763-20081 GCF_000499745.2 Eimeria mitis
CTATTAGATACAGGTTCTTTTCTCCTTTTTTTTTTTTTTTATTTTTTCTTTTTTAAATTATTTTTTTTCTGTTTGGGGGATTTTCATCTCCTTTTTTATTCAGTTTTAGGTACAGCTGTTTATTTAGCTTTTTATTTGTTTTTTTTATTTATTTTTTTAGTTGTTTGTTTATTTCTTTATGTATGTATTAGTTAATTAACTAATTACTTTAGTTATTCATTTTCATATAGTTAGATATTTATATATTTATTTATCTATTTACGTATATATATATATATATATATATATATATATATATATATATATATATATATATAT
>NW_013571883.1:21322-21507 GCF_000499745.2 Eimeria mitis
GGTTAGGGTTTAGGGTTTAGGGTTTAGGGGGTTAGGCTTGTTGAGTTGCTGGATGAGGCCGTAAACAGAGCTAAAGAAGAACTAATAAGGAGACAAACAGAAGAAAATACAGGCGAGGGTTTAAGGTTTAGGGTTTAGGGTTTAGGGTTTAGGGTTTAGGGTTTAGGGTTTAGGGTTTAGGGTTT
>NW_013571883.1:22151-22351 GCF_000499745.2 Eimeria mitis
AACTAGAATAAATAAATAAATAAAAACTAAAATAAATAAATAAATAAAAACTAAAGGTGCATGCGAGGAGATGAGTATACAGGAGCGAGCTGAGGTGTTGGGTTATCTCTTTCTTAAACACACCTAAATAAAAAAAAAAAACAAATAAATAAAAACTAAATAAATAATATTTATTTATATTTATTTATTTATTTATTCTT
>NW_013571883.1:22451-22601 GCF_000499745.2 Eimeria mitis
CTATATTTATTTATATTTATTTTTTTTCAGGTGAAGGTGCATGCGAGGAGATGAGTATACAAGAGCGAGCTGAGGTGTTAGGTTATTCCGCCGTAAAATATTTTGATTTAAAACAAAACAGAATAACAGATTATCAGTTTAATTACGATA
>NW_013571883.1:22701-22942 GCF_000499745.2 Eimeria mitis
ATAAAAACTAAATAAATAAATAAATATATTTATATCTATATTTATTTACATTTATTTATTTTTTTTCAGGTGAAGGTGCATGCGAGGAGATGAGTATACAAGAGCGAGCTGAGGTATTGGGTTATTCCGCCGTAAAATATTTTGATTTAAAACAAAACAGAATAACAGATTATCAGTTTAATTACGATAGAATGCTAGACCCTAAAGGTATTTATTTTTATTTATTTTTTTATTTATTTTT
>NW_013571883.1:23002-23918 GCF_000499745.2 Eimeria mitis
ATTTTTTTTATTTTTTATTTATTTGTTTATCAGTTTAATTACGATAGAATGCTAGACCCTAAAGGTATTTATTTTTATTTTTATTTTTATTTATTTTTATTTATTTTTATTTATTTTATTTGTATTTGTTTATTTACTCTTATTCTCCTTTTTATTAGCTTTTTTTTTATGTATTTATTTATTTTTTTTTTTTATTTATCATCAGTTTAATTACGATAGAATGCTAGACCCTAAAGGTATTTATTTTTATTTATTTTTTTATTTATTTTTATTTATTTTTATTTATTTTATTTGTATTTGTTTATTTACTCTTATTCTCCTTTTTATTAGCTTTTCTTTAATGTATTTATGTATTTATTTATTTATTTTTTTATTTATTATCAGTTTAATTACGATAGAATGCTAGACCCTAAAGGTATTTATTTTTATTTATTTTTTATTTATTTTTATTTATTTTTATTTGTTTTGTTTGTATTTGTTTATGTTTGTTTTGTTTTTCTTATTCTCCTTTTTATTAGCTTTTTTTTTATGTATTTATTTATTTTTTTATTTTTTATTTATTTGTTTATCAGTTTAATTACGATAGAATGCTAGACCCTAAAGGTATTTATTTTTATTTATTTTTATTTTTATTTATTTTTATTTATTTTATTTATATTTGTTTATAGTTGTTTTGTTTTTCTTATTCTCCTTTTTATTAGCTTTTTTTTAATGTATTTATTTATTTATTTTTTTTTTTTATTTTTTGTTTATTTGTTTATCAGTTTAATTACGATAGAATGCTAGACCCTAAATGTATTTTTTTCTTTTTTTTTATTTATTTTTATTTATTTTTATTTATTTTTGTTTATTTTTATTTATTTTTATTTATTTTTATTTATTTTTATTTATTTTTATTTATTTTTATTTATTTTTA
>NW_013571884.1:0-489 GCF_000499745.2 Eimeria mitis
TATATATATATATATATATATATATATATAAACTGACATATAAATAGTATATCTGTGTTTATACCTATATATAGATATATAGATATATGGTTGTATAGATATCGAGATATAGGTATATAAATATTTACATCTGTATCTATATATAGATAGATATAGATAAAAAGATTTATATACCTCTATCATTATCTATAGAAGTTGTTGATATGGATATATAAAAATAGAGACAGAGGTCGCTGCGTTGCGAGTTGAAGATACCCGTGCCGCGGGCCCCCATAGTAAAGCGTTATATTTTTTTTTTCTTTAAATATAAAACGCTGGGGGCGATGAAAGCAGAGAAGGGAACAAAGGGCAACAAATATAACACAGACAACCAGCAGCAACTTATATCAACGACACCAGAGAGACAATCAAGAAGCAGCGGCCTTATATATATATATATATATATATATATATATATATATATATATATATATATATATATATATATAT
>NW_013571884.1:505-772 GCF_000499745.2 Eimeria mitis
CTTGTGGCGAGTATGCCCTTACGCATGAAGAAATGCAAATAAAGAACGGACGGAAATGCGGGAGAAGCCGCAGAAGGGACACAAAAAGAAACAACAAAGAGACGAGGAGTTTTGTGAAGACAAACAAACACCAGTGAATTGATTAAATTAATTAATTATATAATTAATTAAATTAATTAATTAATTTAATTGATTTCATTCATTGCTTCATCAAGAACTCCGCAACGCTATGTTGAAGGCAAAATTTCGCCTTAGAATAGACGAGTG
>NW_013571884.1:872-1318 GCF_000499745.2 Eimeria mitis
AATTCATTGCTTCATCAAGAACTCCGCAACGCTATGTTGAAGGCAAAATTTCGCCTTAGAATAGACGGGTGATCGCGGGGGGGGAAACGTTGTGATCGACGATATGTCTGCAAGCAAAACAAGAAAAATATAAAACAAAAGTAATTAAAAAAGAGTTAAACAACAAATAAAACAAAAAAAACAAAAAAATAACAACACAAATAATTAACCAACATATAGACATATGCAACACCACAAAAGCAACAAAACAGTAACGATGAAAAACAACTGCGCCCTGTGAATGCAACTCCTGCAGAGGCAGTATATATATATATATATATATATATATATATATATATATAGAATTATGTGTGGCTACTCTTCTTATACTTTATCTTCTTTTTGTTGGTGAGCTCTATTCGTGCACGTTATATTATTTCTCCTTTCTAGTTTTTGTACTCCACTAT
>NW_013571884.1:1418-1875 GCF_000499745.2 Eimeria mitis
ATCTTTTATCTTTTTGTTGGTGAGCTCTATTCGTGCACGTTATATTATTTCTCCTTTCTAGTTTTTGTACTCCACTATATAATAACGTAATATAAAGGGTGTATGTTTGATTGACAGACCTGCGGATGTGGGCTTGAGCACGGACGAGATAGCGTTGTTTCTTTGCAAGGAGTTGTCTCAGGCGGAGGCGGAAGTAAACTGCTTCTAATACGGCCACCAACGGCGACCAGGCAGATAGACACTGTCGCTGCAGCAGCGTCAGCTGCTTCGCTGCCTCTTGCTTCAGGAAGATCATGCTCTTTCCCACCTGTTTGTATTGAACAAACACAACACGAAAATATTGATGTTGTTTAGTTTCGTACGCGGTTTGTTTGCAGTTAAACCTACGGCTGTTGTGTTTGGATCTGAGTGGTTTGTACTTGTGTATTCATTCACTCTGCTGTATGTATCTTGTACT
>NW_013571884.1:1975-2592 GCF_000499745.2 Eimeria mitis
CCCCACCTGTTTGTATTGAACAAACACAACACAAAAATATTGATGTTGTTTAATTTCGTACGCGGTTTGTTTGCAGTTAAACCTATGGCTGTTGTGTTTGGATCTGAGTGGTTTGTACTTGTGTATTCATTCACTCTGCTGTATGTATCTTGTACTAAGTTATTTCATTTATATTTTAATTTGTTTGTGCATAGTATCAGAACTTTCTACCCTCCTTTTACCTGGAACTGCTTCTTGTCGACCTTGGCTTTCTCTAGAAGAGCTTCGCAAGCAGCGCGGGGGGCGAGGGTAGAGCTTTCGGTGATCCCCAGATCGATGAATTTGAATTGATAAAGGAAATCCTTGAACGGACGTCTGCACAGATACACCCCAAATAAAAAACAAAACAAATTACAGCCAACCCAGAGCAAAGATACACGACCCAGAGAAAGCATGAAACACTGAATAAAGAACAAAGCCATGAAACATCAACCACTCGCTTATGCTATACCGAAAATATCGATTTCACGAGAGAAAGATGCAAGGCGACAGACGCCAAATGCATAACAACACGAATCATGTAAATAATAGTAATAACAGTAATAACAACGAGAACAAACACAGGCCTCTACGCGGTC
>NW_013571884.1:2606-6120 GCF_000499745.2 Eimeria mitis
TCGCAGCAGCTGACCTGTAGGAGAAACCGACTTGGCGGAGTTGCAGCGCCTCCAACACAGAAAGCGCGTGCAGCTGAATCAACACCTTCGACTGTACCCAGTCTAAGGGTTTCTTGGTATCGTTGGGCTTCACACATCTCACGAAGTGCGGCTCCGTGCTCTGCGCAAAGAGAAATTAAACACAAGCACATATCCGAAAGCGGAATGAAACAAAAGCAGCAGATGCAGAAAAAGACAAACAAAAACCGTGAGTAGGAACAACACTACCACTTCTGCAAATCCTTTCATCCAAGCTCCAGAACCTGTAAGTGTGCACTTCTTCAGGGTCTAGCGTTCAGAGCTTAGGGTTTAGACGTGTGTTCACTACAGTTGGGCTATGCACGAACAATAGAGACGAATCAATGAATGTTGTTACCAAGCGGCCCTCTATTCACTTTTCACGTTATCTCAACTTCTGCAGTATCTACATTGCACTGCGCCTGCCTATATTTATGGCATAAGCCGTTTCTGGTGTTTATGCTAATCACTACTTATATCTCTGTGGGTCTCCTCAACTGCCCCTGGATGGCTTGTGTTGACAGGGTGTGAGTCCTCTGCAGACGCTTGCAACTGCTAAAGTGTTTTAAGCAGTTACATTCCTCATGGAAGTGTACGGGTGGTAGTGGTGATGCTGAAACTCTATACTGAAAGTACTTAATATGCATGCTTCTATGGGGATGTAAGCAGGCGTGTTTTGTGTGTTTCTTTGTGTAGGTAGGTGACGAGGTGTGTGTCCGATGTATAAGATTTACGTTGATGAGTTCCATGAGGGCTTCGAGCTGCTTGAGGAACTGAGAGCCGATGAGTTGACCCTTTGCAATTTTTCCCTTTTCCATGACAATGCCGGCGAAGAGGTCCTTCACGACGACGTTAGTTGAGGCCTGAACGATTTCCATGATTTCAGCTCTGAGAACGTCTTTATTTTTGAAGAGGAATCCTTCGGCGCTGTACTGAATGTCGCCGATGGTGTGTGAAACAAGGAAGTTGATGTTAGGGGAAACCTTTGCGGGTTTGAATTTGGTGCTGTTCTTGAATGCGCTCTTGCACGCAGCCACGAACTTCTCGTCGCTTCCTCCAGGGGCCAAGCATTGATCTTCTAAGGAAGAGAGAATGGAGCTTTTCTTGTCCGTGAGCAGATTGATGACGTCTGCGTTCGATGTGTATACCAGTTCAGCTGTTGAAACGTTTTCTTCTTTGTACAGCTTNGATTGATGACGTCTGCGTTCGATGTGTATACCAGTTCAGCTGTTGAAACGTTTTCTTCTTTGTACAGCTTTGCCTCCCTCGTGAAGACGATATCGACGAAGTTTTTCTGCAACATTTCGTTTGTCACGTTGATGAAGAACTGCTCAAGAGAGTTGTTCTTGAATACCTCGAAACCGAAGATATCAAGCATGCCAAGGAAATTCTTGAATCCCTCTGGTGGCTTGATGGACTTGTTCAGTTCACTGATGATCCACAGGAAAAGTTTGTCGTACATTGCTTTCGCTAAGGAGGACTTGAGCATGTCACCGTCCTCTTGTCTCCAGCGGCTTTCCACTCTCTGACCCCCGGCGTATGTGACTTTTGTTGTCAGTTCCCTCATTACTTCATCTGGGTCGATGAACAGCAGACCGCAAGCTTCCTTGAAAAGCTGAAGATTCGCGCCTTCAATAGCAGCAGCATCATCCATGCCGCCCTGCTTTGTCGCGGTGATCTGCACGTTTCCAAGCAACAACACTCCGGCTACAACGCTCCACACTGAGTCAACCTGCTCGTCTGTGAGGGCCATAGACTTGAACGCATCGCAGACCTCCTTGTAGTCGGCTAAGTCGTCAATGCCGGGCACGTCGAAGCACTTGGGGTTGATGTATGTGTACTGGTCCAGAGAAAGCAGGTGGAAACGTTCACGCATGCTTGCGTCAGCCCCCTTGCACAGCTGGTAGAAGATATGGTACGAACGTTCCTGTTCGTCTTGGGTGAGAACACGCGATTTCTCAAGCAGAAACGCAACAACACTACCATAGCGAATACCCCCCTCCTTTGCTACATCAAGCTGCATGAAACGCCCGAAACGAGAAGAGTTGTTGTTACGGATAGTCTTGGCGTTACCGAACGCCTCCAACACTGGGTTAGCTGCCATGATAGCGTTCTGAATACGCATGTCCATCGCCCCCCCCTTCGCAGCAGCGAAATATCTCATTATCTGCTTCGTAGCTTCCGTCTTACCAGCACCCGACTCGCCTGCACCCACCAACAGCAACAGCAGCAGCAGCAGCAGCAGCGCAGTCAGTACAAATGCAGCAACATAACTCGAGCAGAAACAGAGAAGAAACACCAGCAGTTGCAGGAGAAATAAAACAACATCGAACGCATGAAGGACACACACGGACAAGAAGTTTCTGGTGTTGCTGCTTTTGTAGCCGGTTGGAGTAGAAATAGAAAACAGACCCCGAAACCCTAAACCCTAAACCCTAAACCATAAACCCGCCAGAAAGAAGAGAAGATGCATGCAGCAGAATGCGACAGAAGCAACAGAAACCCCAGGCAGTTTGTTCGTGTTGAACTGCTGCATGCATGAGGTGAGGTGGCTGCTTTACCGGATACGATGATGGTTTGTGATTTGTTGACGCCATGGAGGTTATCGAGAGCAACGCGTGCAGTGTAGAAGACGTGGGGTGGTAGTTTAGTGTAGTCATCAGTATCTCTGTATTTACAGATCCATTCCTTTGTGGTGTTTCCTAGGTCTTTAAAGGGGTTAATAGCAACAACAAGAGGATCTGCACAAGTATATATCTGGTTTCTCATGTAACGATAACGTAAGAAATCTAATACACAGGGAATGTTGGTGTGTGGCAGCATGCCGATATCGCCATATGTCATAGGATCAATAGAAGAGTTCGTATTCCATGCGTGTGCATGCGGCACAGAGAAAGTCTCATTGTTACCCGCGGGCTCTACCTGCTGCACCTGCAGCATCTCGGGAGTTGACCCCGCCTGCACCACGCACTTAGCGAACATAAGGTTCGGCTGCTGCTGCACCGCGGGCGCCAAGTCCGTCCATATTTGAAACCCCTGAAGCAGCAGAAACGCCACACACACACACAAGTATTCGGCCAGGCGAGGAAGCACACGGGTTGTCTTTCTGCGCGAAGCAGACAGATGCAAATACAAGCCATCAGCAGAAAGCAACACGTTCATACAAACCCTACACACAACTCATGGCCCATCCACCAATGACTGAAGACAGCCAGGCTCGTTTCACCCCTTTCTAGTAGTCTCTATCTGATAGGTGGACTGGGTTTTGTGTTGAGACGAGTTATATCAAGGCCAAATACACATGCGATGAAGGAAGCTGCTGCTGTTGGTGTTTCCATCGGTGCTGCTGATGCTGCTGTGGATTCTGCAGGTGGTGTTGCTGCTTCCGCTGCTGCTTATGCTTCTGTTGTAGCAACAGAAGAAAAAGGAATGAAAGAGCAACAAAACGACTCACTTT
>NW_013571885.1:0-375 GCF_000499745.2 Eimeria mitis
GCCCACTCTGTAAGGAAGCAGCTGCTGCTGGCTGTGCCCATACAAAACACAGCAGCAGCAGCAGCAGCAGCAGGAGGGACGGGAGCAGCAGCAGAAGAAGGAGAGAGAGAAGCAGCAGCACCAGCAGCAGCAGAAACAGCAGCAGACGCAGGAACAGCAGCAGCAGCAGCAGCACCGCCAGAAGGAGGGGGATCATCAGCAGCAGCAACAACAACAGCAGCAGCAGCAACAGCAGCAGCAGCAGCAGCAGCAGGAGACAGTGTGTCTGCCTATTCCTTTCGTATTTTAGTGTTGCGCCGTTTTACCCCGTGGCGTCACCAATAACATTTTTTTTTTTTTTTTTTTTTTTTTTTTTTTTTTTTTTTTTTTTTTTTT
>NW_013571885.1:409-740 GCF_000499745.2 Eimeria mitis
ATAAATAAATAAATAAATAAATAAATAAAATAAATAAATAAAGATGGCGGGCCCGCTGCAGCAGCTGGTGAGGAAGAGAGGATACAGAGAACGAAGACAAGCAGCAGCAAGAGAGAGAAGGTGTGGGGTGCTAGAGAAGAAAGCAGACTGGCAGCAGCGGGCGAGGAGATACAAGCAGCAGCAGCAGCTGCTGCAGCAGCTAGCAGAGAAAGCTAGAACAGCAAACCCAAATGAGTTCTGCTGCAGCATGCTGCATGCGCAGCAGCAGCAGCAGCAACAAATATAAACAAACAAAAAAACAACTGCTGCTGCTGCAGCAGAAAGCAGCAGC
>NW_013571885.1:840-1083 GCF_000499745.2 Eimeria mitis
GCAGCAGCAGCAGCAGCGGGGGAGGGGGAGGAGAGATAGAAATGGAGGTCTTGTTATGTTAGCTGAGAAAGATGCTGCTGCTGCTGTTGCTGCTGCAAAGACACCTGGTGCTGCTGCTGCTGCTGCTGCTGCTGCTATGCGCATGCATGCAAACACTGCGCTTGTATCAACACGCAGCAGCAACAAATATAAACAAACAAAAAAACAACTGCTGCTGCTGCAGCAGAAAGCAGCAGCAACTGC
>NW_013571885.1:1183-5889 GCF_000499745.2 Eimeria mitis
ACAAATATAAACAAACAAAAAAACAACTGCTGCTGCTGCAGCAGAAAGCAGCAGCAACTGCTGCTGCGCTGCTGCAGCTCAAGCAGCAAACACTGCAGCAAAAGGTAAAGGGGATAGCAGCAACACTAGGCAGAGGTTTCTCTCGTGCTGCAGCAGCAGCAACAGCAGCAGCAGCAGCAGCAGCAAAAAAAAAACACATAACTCTGCAAGACTCAGAAGACGAAGAGACACAGCCATCAGATACAGAAGATGAACAGCAGCAGCAGCAGCAGCAGCAGCAGCAGCAGCAGCAGCAGCAGCCAGCAGCAGCAGCAGCAGCAGCAGCAGCAGCCAGCAGCAGCAGCAGCAGCAGCAGCAGCAGCAGATACATCTGATGAGTCTGGCAGCGACTCAGAGTGCCGCTGGATGAAGCTAGCGAAGAAACCGAAGCAGCAGCGTGCTGCAGCAGCAGCAGCAGCAGCAGCAGCAGCAACAGCAGCAGCAGCAGCAGCAGCAGAAGAGGAAGAAGAGAGTGAGACAGAAGGAGACAGCAGCAACACTGCCTATCAGCAGATGCAGGCCGCGCTGCTGCATGCAAAAAGGCTGCAGCAGCTGCAGCAGCAGCTGCAGCAGCACCGAGAAAACCAAAAAAAAGGAAAAAGGAGACAAATTATTGTTGAGGGACCAAACGGAAAACAACATAAACAAACAAAGTGGTTTCTAGAGAGAAAGAAATAAATTTAATTAGGGTTTAGGGTTTAGGGTTTAGGGTTTAGGGTTTAGGGTTTGTATAGAGAACCACAAACCCTAAACCCTCACACAAACCACCATAAACCCTTTTCTTCTTTTCTTGCTGCTGGGGTACCAGCAGCAGCACCAACACCAAACAACACACCTCTATACATATTTGTAGCTAGCTAGNGCTGCTGGGGTACCAGCAGCAGCACCAACACCAAACAACACACCTCTATACATATTTGTAGCTAGCTAGCGAGATATAACAACTCAGCGGCAGCTAGCTGCAGCTAGCTGTAGCTAGCTAGCTAGAGACAGCGAGGAAGAGCCAGCTAGCGACATATAGCTAGCTATATATAATAGCTAGCTATATATACTAGCTAGCTGTATATACTAGCTAGCTATATATACTAGCTAGCTGTATATACTAGCTAGCTATACATACTAGCTAGCTGTATATACTAGCTAGCTATATATGATAGCTAGCTAGAGACAGTAGCTAGCTGGAGACAGCCGCAAGGCCTCCCTGTTGCAGCCCCCCAGACCCTACAGCAAAAGCACAGCAACCTGAAAGAACCAGCTAGCTAGCTAGCTAGCTAGCTAGCTAGCTAGCTAGCTGCATCATAAGCTAGCCAGCTAGCTAGCTAGCTAGCACCTCAGCTAGCCAACCCACATAAACACGGCGTACAGGTAGAAGAAGGGGACAAATACAGCTCACTCTGTGCACAGGAAACAGCGCTGCATGCATGCATGCATGCATGCATGCATGCGAGACAAGTGCATGCATGCATGCATGCATGCATGCATGCATGCATGCATGCGAGACAGATGCATGCATGCATGCAACACAGATGCATGCATGCATGCATGCATGCATGGTGGTGTATGATGTGTTATTAAAGTTGTTTAGTGTTTGGTGAGGAGACGAAGGTCTCTGGGTCTGTCTCTTTGCGGGGACCTAGGGCGGGGTGTCTCCTCTCTTGCTGCTGCTGCTGCTGCTGCTGCTGCTGCTGCTGCTGCTGCTGGTGAGAGAGGTATATCCTCTCCCGCTGCTGCTGCTGCTCCTGCTGCTGGTGCTGCTGCTGGTGTTGGTGTGTGGGGCCTTGTCTCCTTTCTCCTTCTTCTTGCTGGTGAGGGGGGGGGTGTCTCCTCTCCCCTTATGAGTGTAAAAGGAGACAGTTGCTGGGGATCGTCTCCTGCGAGCGATCCCCGCGGAGACAGCAGCTGTGGGGTGTTGCTGCTGTCTCCTTTTGGGTGTGGGCGTATTGTTATGTGTGCTCTTGCTGTCTCTCTTTCTCCTCCTGCTGCTGCTGCTGGTGTTTCTCCTGCTGCTGCTGCTTCTCCTGCTGCTGCTGGTTCTCCTGCTGCTGCTGCTGGTTCGCCTGCTGCTGCTGCTGGTTCGCCTGCTGCTGCTGCTTCTCCTGCTGCTGCTGCTTCTGCTGCTGCTGGTTCTCCTGCTGCTGCTGGTGTTTCTCCTGCTGCTGCTGGTGTTTCTCCTGCTGCAGCTGCTGCTTCTCCTGCTGCTGCTGCTGCTGGTGTTTCTCCTGCTGCTGCTGCTGCTGCTGCTGCTGGTGTTTCTGCTGCTGCTGCTGCTGCTGCTGGGGCCTGCACAGGAGGCAGAGAACGGAGACGGTGCAGTGTCTCCTCAGCCTGACGAAGTGTCTCCTTCCACTGTTGTATTGCTTCTCTTACTGGGGCCTTTTGCTGCTGGGAGACAGCAGCAGCAGCACGTGCATGCAGCTCATGCAGAGCAGCAAGATACCCTAGAGAGACCCTCGCGTTTAGTTCTGCTTCTGTCTGTATTGTTGCTGCTGCTGCTGCTGCAGCAGCCTCTGTCTTTTTGAGATGATCGAGAGACGCAGTGTCTCCTTTTTCTGCTGCTGCTGCTGCTGCTGCTGCTGCTGCTTCTCGCTGCTGCTGCAACCCCTCCATTGCCTCACCAAGGTCACCTAGTTTAGGGGGAGAAGAATAAGGAGAAAAAGGAGACAGCAGCAGCTGTCTAGCAGCAGCAGAAAAAGTATACACAGACTGCAGCAGCAGCAGCTGCTCAGCAGCAGCAATTGCTGCTCCCCTTGCCTTTCTTGCTTCGTCAGAGGAGACACCAAAAGGTGCTGCTATAGGGGCATCCCATTGCTGCTGCAGCTGCTGCTGCAGCTGCTGCTGGTGCTGCTGCTGCTGCTTCGTCTGCAGCAGCAACCACACCCACCGCCTCAACGCTACATCTGTCTCCTCTGACCTCCTCTTTATCTCTGTCTCCTGTGCTTCTTGTGTTTCTCTCGTGTCTCTTGCTGCTTCTGCTGCTGCTGTTGCTGCTGCTGCTTCTCCTGCTGCTGCTGCTGCTGCTGTCTTGCTGCTCTTCTTATACAGCAGCGGAGACCACAGCTCCAGCCGCCTCGCTGTAGCAGCAAACTCCCTAGAGACAGCAGCAACCCACAACAAAAATTTTTCTGCTGTTGTTGCTGCTGCTGCTGCTGCTGCTGCTGCTGCAGGAGCATCCCCTCTGCTGCTGCTGCTGCTGCTTCTGCGTCTGCGTCTGCTGCTGCTGCTTGTGCTGCTTGTGCTGCTGCTTCTGCTTCTGCTTCTGCTGCTGCTGCTTCTGCTGCTGCTGCTGCTGCTGCTGCTTCTGCTGCTGCTGCTGCTGCTGCTGAGGTTCGCAAAACTTGTTGCAGCTGCTGCAGCAGTGAGAGACTGTGCTGCTGCAGTTGTCTCCTCGTCAGGTGTCTCCTTTCCCTGCAGCAGCAGCTGCTGCTCTGCTGCAGCAGCAAAAGAGAGACAGAAAAAAACAGAGAAACAGAAGACAACGATCCCCTTCTTCATTCTCTTTAAGAGCTGTATGTACACCGCAAACAAACAAAAAACAAACAGAGGTGGCAAACACGCCTGTGGGGCCTGGAGACGATCCCAGGGGGCGGGGGAGACGATCCCACAAGAAAGAGGAGACGATCCCAGGGGAGACAGAGACGATCCCAGGGGAGACGGAGACGATCCCAGGAGAGACAGAGACGATCCCAGGGGAGACGGAGGAGACGATCCCACACAGAGAAGGAGACGATCCCACACAAAGACGGAGACGATCCCGCAGGGAGACGGAGACGATCCCAGGGGGCGAAGGAGACGATCCCGCAAGAAAGAGGAGACGATCCCAAGGGGCGGAGGAGACGATCCCAGGCCGAGAAGGAGACGATCCCGCAACAAAAAGGAGACGATCCCGCAGGGAGAAGGAGACGATCCCGCAGGGAGAAGGAGACGATCCCACAAGAAAGAGGAGACGATCCCACAACGACGCGGAGACGATCCCAGGGGGGACGGAGGAGACGATCCCAGGGGGGGCAGAGGAGACGATCCCACGAGAAAGAGGAGACGATCCCGCAGGGAGAAGGAGACGATCCCAGGGGGGCCGGAGGAGACGATCCCAGGGGGCGGAGGAGACGATCCCAGGCGGAGGAGCAGAAGACCCCACAAGGGGGAGGAGACGATCCCGGGGGAGAAGGAGACGATCCCCAGACAGAGGCCTTGAGGGGCGAGAGGAGAAGGAGACAGATAGAGACAGATAGAGACAGAAGGAGACAGTTAGTATACAGATGTATAAATATAAACAACAACAAAACAAATATATATTTTTATGTATTTATTTGTTTATAAAAAAAAATATAAAAGGAGACAGCAGATACAGCAAGAAGGAGACACCGCCTCGAGGCCGTGGTGTCTCCTCAGCAGCTAGCGGCCCATATGCTGCTGCTGCTGCTGCTGCTGCTGCTGCTGCTGCAGTTGCTGCTGCTGCTGCTGCTGCTGCTGCTGTAAGTCTTCTTTATTTTGGTGTATTTTTGTGGCTCATAGAATTGCTTTGGGGGGGCGGGGGGACGGAGAGACACTCGCGCAGCAGCAGCAGCAGCAGCAGCAGCAGCAGCAGCAGCAGCAGCAGCAGCAGCAGCAGCAGCGAGCGGGCCCCAGGAGGCAACGGAGACAGCAGTCTCCTTCGTCTCTTCTCTTCT
>NW_013571886.1:0-434 GCF_000499745.2 Eimeria mitis
CTGCTGCTGCTGCTGGTGAGACTGATGCAGAGACTGAGTTGCTTTCTGTCTCCTTTTCTCTTTCTGTCTCTGTTTTTTTATCTGTCTCCTTTTCTCTTTCTGTCTCCTTTGTGTCTCCATCTGAAGAGGGAGACAGTCTCCGTCTCCTCGAGGTTTTGCGTGGGGACCACCAGGGGATATACTGCTGCTGCTGCTGCTGCTGCTGCTGCTGCTGCTGCTGCGGGAGCAGCTGGTGCTGCTGCTGCAGCAGCAAAGGCGTGTGCACCGAGAAAAATCTACAGGGGTCCTGAATATCTTCTGCTGCTGCAGCGTAGCTGCCTTTTTCTCTCCCCCCAGCAGCAGCAGCAGCAGCAGCAGCAGCAGGAGCAGCAGCATCAGCAGCAGCAGAGGGGGGCTGCGGCAGTATAGAGGAGACAGAGAAAGAAGAGAAAGGA
>NW_013571886.1:637-782 GCF_000499745.2 Eimeria mitis
AGCTGTTGCTGGTGAGGAGACAGAAGCCCGAGAAAGGAAAGGAGACAGTTGCTGTTAGTGTGTGGAGACAATGCAGCAGCCAAAAAAAAAAAAAAAAAAAAAAAAAAAAAAAAAAAAAAAAAAAAAAAAAAAAAAAAAAAAAAAA
>NW_013571886.1:1081-1321 GCF_000499745.2 Eimeria mitis
TGCAAGAGAAGCAGACAAAGAATCTGTGTCTGTATCACTCTGCTGCTGCTGCTGCTGCTGCTGCTGCTGCAGCTGCTGCTGCAGCTGCTGCTGCTGCTTGTATAACTCGGAGAGACGTGCACGCAGCAGCCGTTCTTGCTCCCGTGTCTCTGAGTCTGTTTCGCTTGTCTTGCTGCTGCTGCTGCTGCTGCTGCTGCGTTTGCTGCTGCTGCTGCTGCTGCTTTTGCTGCTTCGTGTTGC
>NW_013571886.1:1421-1907 GCF_000499745.2 Eimeria mitis
CGCAAGAGAAGCAGAGAAAGAATCTGTGTCTGTATCACTCTGCTGCTGCTGCTGCTGCTGCTGTTGCTGCAGCTGTTGCTGCAGCTGCTGCTGCTGCTTGTATAACTCGGAGAGACGTGCACGCAGCAGCCGTTCTTGCTCCCGTGTCTCTGAATCTGTTTCGCTAGTCTTGCTGCTGCTGCTGCTGCTGCTGCTGCTGCGTTTGCTGCTGCTGCTGCTGCTGCTTTTGCTGCTTCGTGTTGCTGCTGGAGAGTGGCGGCTCCTCAGTCTCTTCACTGCAGCAAGCAGTCTCCCTGCTGCAGCAAGACCCATGCTGCGGGGTTTGGGGGGAGGAGGAGCTTTGCTGCTGCTGCTGCTGCTGCTGCTGCTGCTGATGGGTTTGTTGCTGCTGCTGCTCGAGAGCTGGAAGCTGCTGCTGCTGCTGAGGCTAAGAACAGGTGAAATATCTTTTGGGGGGGGAGAAGGTGTCTCCTTTTTTGTCTCCTT
>NW_013571886.1:2007-2358 GCF_000499745.2 Eimeria mitis
GTTTGCTGCTGCTGCTGCTGCTGCTGCTGCTTCTGCTGCTGATGGGTTTGTTGCTGCTGCTGCTCGAGAGCTGGAAGCTGCTGTTGCTGCTGAGGCTAAGAACAGGTGAAATATCTTTTGGGGGGGGAGAAGGTGTCTCCTTTTTTGTCTCCTTTTTTGTCTCCTTTTTTGTCTCCTTTTCTGTCTCCTTTTCTGTCTCCTCTTCTGTCTCCTCTTCTGGTGTACGAGGAGACAGTGTCTCCTCCATCAACTCTGCCGACTCTTCTTTTTCTTTTTTTTTCTTTTTTTCTTTTTTTTCTTTTTTTTCTTTTTTCTCTTTCTTTGTCTTTTTCTTCTTTTTCTTCTCCTCTC
>NW_013571886.1:2458-3002 GCF_000499745.2 Eimeria mitis
GTGTACGAGGAGACAGTGTCTCCTCCATCAACTCTGCCGCCTTTTCTTTTTCCTTTTTTTTCTTTTTTTCTTTTTTTTCTTTTTTTTCTTTTTTTTCTTTTTTCTCTTTCTTTGTCTTTTTCTTCTTTTTCTTCTCCTCTCCCTCTGTCTCCGCCATCACCACTGCTCCTGCTGCTGCTGCTGCTGCTGCAGGAGCAGCAGCAGCAGCAGCAGCAGGAGCAGCAGCAGCAGCAGATTCAGCCTCATCATCAAGAGACTCAACTTGTGGTGCTGCAGTGTCTGCTGTGTCTCCTGTCTGCTGTATATCCTCATGTATAATATCTTTGTCTTTGTCTTTATCTTTTTTCTTTTTTTTTTTCTTTTTTTTATTTTTTTTTGTCTCTTCTGTCTCCTCAGGAGACTCTTCTGTCTCGCTGCAGTACGGCCTGCTGCCGGGGCCATCCCACCCAAACGTAGCTCCCCCCCCTGCAGCACAAACCCTAAACCCTAAACCCTAAACCCTAAACCCTAAACCCTCACACCCAGAGCCACTGTGTTCTCCTGT
>NW_013571886.1:3102-4026 GCF_000499745.2 Eimeria mitis
ACACAAACCCTAAACCCTAAACCCTAAACCCTAAACCCTAAACCCTAAACCCTAAACCCTCACACCCAGAGCCACTGTGTTCTCCTGTAGAACAGACAAAACCCTAAACCCTAAACCCTAAAAAAGCGGCATTTTGCTGCAGCATGAACTCGTCAGCAGCAGCTGGTAATATCTCCTAAACCCTAAACCCTCTCCTAGGGTTTAGGGTTTAGGGTTTAGGGTTTAGGGTTTCGTACCTGTAATCTCTGCGAAGACTTCGTTTTTTTGTAGCATCTGATCGGTGAGCTGGCTGAGGGCCTCCATAAGAACGATGGGGTCTAGGGCCCCCGCGGGTTTATATATTTTTTCTTTGTTGCTTTCTGTCTCTTCTTTCTCTGTCTCTTCTTTCTCTGTCTCTTCTTTTTCTTTTTCTTTTTCTTTTTCTTTTTCTTTATCATCAGGAGCAGAGAATAAAGGGTCTGGGTGAATCGCAAACACTAAACGCTTCTCCATATAACGAGCCTGAAACCCTCGTACACGGCTAGGGCTTATACTGAAACAAAACACAAAACCCTTGTAAACCCTAAACCCTCGTAAACCCTAAACCCTTGTAAACCCTAAACCCTTGTAAACATTTGTAAACCCTAGACCCTAAACCCTTGTAAACCCTAAACCCTTGTAAACCCTTGTAAACCCTAAACCCTTGTAAACCCTTGTAAACCCTTGTAAACCCTTGTAAACCCTAAACCCTAAACCCTTGTAAACCCTAAACCATAAACCCTTGAGTATACATACACCCCAACCTTAAAAATGTAAACTCTAAAGCCTGAACCCTAAGCTCGTTGTTCTAAACCCTAAACCCTAAACCCTAGATGGTTTAGGGTTTAGGGTTTAGGACCTTCGCAGAGACAATAGGAGACACTTTATCATGTAAATATAAATATA
>NW_013571886.1:4126-4596 GCF_000499745.2 Eimeria mitis
CGCTCGTTGTTCTAAACCCTAAACCCTAAACCCTAAACCCTAGATTGTTTAGGGTTTAGGGTTTAGGACCTTCGCAGAGACAATAGGAGACACTTTATCATGTAAATATAAATATAAATATAAATATAAATATAAATATAAATATAAATATAAATATAAATATAAATATAAAAATATAAATATAAATATAAATATAAATATAAATATAAATATAAATATAAATATAAATATAAATATAAATACAGAACCCAAATATAAACATAAACATAAACATAAATAAAAACTATAAACCTAAACCTAAATATAAATACAACTCTAAATAAAAAAAATAACCACAAATACAAACAAAAACTACAAACAGAAACAAAAAAAATAAATATAAATATAAATAAAAAAAAACAATATATATATATACATATACATATATATATATATATATATATATATATATATATATATATATATATATA
>NW_013571886.1:4657-4817 GCF_000499745.2 Eimeria mitis
CTTGCATAAGAGACTTAAATTCGGGTGTATCTGCAGCTTTATAATAATTTTTATTTATATTAAACCAAGCAACTTGGCTTTGTGTATATAGATGTGGTTTTCTTTTTTTTACTTTTGGTGTTTTATTTTTATTTTTTTTATTTTTTTTTTTTTTTTTTTT
>NW_013571886.1:4843-6299 GCF_000499745.2 Eimeria mitis
TCCTCTTCCTCTTTTTTAGTTAATATATAATCTCTTTCTTCTGTCTCCTCTGTCTCTTCTCTCTCTTCTCTGTCTCCGTCAACAGACAAACCCTCCTTATTCTCTAAACCCTCGTCCATATCACCACCCATCTCCTCTCCCTCAGATGAATCACGCCCTAATACACAAACCCTAAACCGTAAACCCTAAACCCTAAACCCTCAACCCTAAACCCTAAACCTTAGACCCTAAAACCCTGAAGTCCCTAAACCCTAAACCCTAAACCCTAGAGCCTAACCATCTCCTCTCCCTCAGATGAATCACGCCCTAATACACAAACCCTAAACCCTAAACCCTAAACCCTAAACCCTAAACCTTAAACACTAGAACCGTGAAGTCCCTAAACCCTAAACCCTAAACCCTAAACCCTAACCATCTCCTCTCCTTTAGAAGGCTCACGCCCTAATACACAAACCCTAAACCCTAAACCCTAAACCCTAAACCCTAAACCCTAAAACCCTTAAGTCCATAAACCCTAAACCCTAAACCCTAAACCCTAAACTTTAAACCCTAAAACCCTGAAGTCCCTAAACCCTAAACCCTAAACCCTAGAGCCTAACCATCTCCTCTCCTTCAGAAGACTCACGCAGTAACACACAAACCCTAAACCCTAAACCCTAAACCCTAAACCCTAAACCCTTACTTGGGTGTCTCCTTTGTTTGTTGTAGTACATGCGTCTCGCTCTTGCTCTTCTCTGTCCCTTCTCTCTTCCCTCCTTTAAAACAAAACGGAGAAAACAACAAAAGGAGACAGCAGCAAAAGGAGACAGTTTAACCGGAGACAGCAGCAAAAGGATACAGTTAAAATGGAGACAGTTGAAAAGGAGACAGCAGCAGGAGACAGCAGCAAAAGGAGACAGTTAACACGGAGACGGCAGCAAAAGGAGACACTTAAAAAGGAGACAGTTAAAAAGGAGACACTTGAAAAGGAGACAGCAGCAAAAGGAGACAGCAGCAAAAGGAGACACTTAAAAAGGAGACAGTTAAAAAGGAGACACTTGAAAAGGAGACACTTAAAAAGGAGACAGTTGAAAAGGAGACACTTGAAAAGGAGACAACGGCAAACGGAGACACTTAAAAAGGAGGCACTTGAAAAGGAGACAGCAGCAAAAGGAGACAGCAGCAAAAGGAGACAGTTAAAAAGGAGACAAAAAAAGAAAGAAGATAGAGATAAACACTAACAAAGCAAGAGACACAAATTTTAATTTAATATAAAAAATATTTATATTTATTTATAAAACACAAAACAATAAAAAATTCTTATTTCTATTCTTTTTATATTATGCATTGTTATTATACATATATATATATACATATATAAATAAAATACATATATAAAATACATATATAAATAATATATATATATATATATATATATATATATATATATATATATATATATATATATATATATATA
>NW_013571887.1:0-990 GCF_000499745.2 Eimeria mitis
TGTGCAAAAACCTATTGTAGCTAGCCACGGCTTTGGACCAGGTTTTAAGCCATCCCGTTGGTATCGCCAGCGTCTAGAAAGTAACATAAGCTACGTCGCATGATGTGCTGGCTAGAGACGCCCGTGTGAGCACGCCGAGGCGTACATCTGGAGGACTTCGAGAGAGTATAGCGGCAATGCAAACAAAAGCAATGGTGCAGTGCTAAAGAGCAGATGGAAACTTGATAGACGGGAAAGGCGGCTCAAGGCCCACAACACTGAGAAGTCAAGGCTACTTTGCAGCCAGATTGTAACACACCCGCTGCATCGGGCACAATTTTTCAGTCACCCGCAGTGCTGCCACACCATGTGCAGATTGGCTGTGGCTGCTCAATGGGCCCTTGGCCAACCCACAGCTATTCGCCCGTTTCCAGAAAATAACACGTATCTGTTCTACGGCAGGTCAACCTCATACATGGAACCCCCCATATTGATACGCCAGGTTACTCCGCTGCCTAGAACCTCCCACATAGACACGCAAAGCTGTAGTATTTGAGGGACATCGCCGAAAGCGCAGTTACAGGGTGGATGAACAAAGCGAAACAGCGGTAAATAGCACTTGTACCCTCTACACACTGATGAAGCCGCAAACTTTGCAGTTCTGAGGGCCGACTCAACCCAGTAGCTCTATCTGTGCTTCCGCCACTACAGGCAAACACAGGTAGCGAACATCTCGCCAGGCACTTGCTGCAGCACGCCTGCACCAAAATCACGTCATGCTTCCGGCCCTTCACCCACAGTTCCCCGTGTCGCATCAACTGTATTGCTTTTGCGCATGGTAACCGCACTGCTCCAGCAGGTAGAAAACGCCGCCTATGCGACGAGGCCAGTTGGTAACTGAACGCTCTGGTACAAGTACTCACAATCTGTTATAGAGCCGTCAAACAATGCAGCAGAGCATCAACTGCTCCTGTGACCCGGACACAGCAGCTACTATAATTGCGATGATTT
>NW_013571887.1:1171-5849 GCF_000499745.2 Eimeria mitis
TCGTCATCCAACGGCGAAAGCCTTTCCTGACCAAGCAATGGGTATATCAAGTCGTGAGCTATTCCCACTTCTTCAAGCAGCACACCAGCGATTTGCGCCTAGCCTAACAACATCACAAGCATAATAACAATTGGGGTCGTGGCGAGAGTGGCAAAAGCCGAACGACGCCAGTAGCGTGTTTACGAGCTGCGGTCTATGCGCTTGCTGCGCCAGGTATTCCTGCGAGCGACGCCCACTGCTGCTCAACCATGTTATGATCAGCCTTCCCCGCGTAGTGGATTTCACTATTTGCAGCAGTTGTTCCCTGTATCCAAAGGATATTCGTATCCTCTCGCGCATAAGCTGCTGACTAAACGATTCTATGAAAACAAGCCAAGCTGGATTTGTGGAGGACCTCACAAGCATAAGGCGACAATGCGAACCAGAGACGTGCAGCAACGCCGAACTGCAGTTGTAACCTTTACAAAACGATGAAGCGATACAAAGTCAACAGTAATGAGTAACTGAGGCTAGCGAGCAACCGTATCTGTGCTTCCACTACTACAGTCAGGAACAGGAATGGATTGGATTGTCCAGCCAAGTTCTCGCTCAGCATGCCCGCCAAAATCGTGCAAGTTACGCTAAACACGCACTGCGGCGTGCCGTAGTATCAATTGTTCGTTGTGGAGCATAGCCGCAGCACTGCTCCAACAAACAGCGGAGGATTGATATGCCACGATTCCAGTCAGTGACAAGGCATTCGAATAGAAGCACTCACGCGCTGTTGCACATGCGTCAAACAATGCGCAATTGACGCTGCGTTTATGTAGGACCCAGCTGCTATGGCAGTTGCGCGTCCAGAAACTGCGGTTCTCTGTGAGATGCGCATAACTTTTATGCAACTCCGCCAGAGTAACGGATTTTCAAGCTTCCTCATCCACCCACTTCCTGCATAGTGTTTACCCAAAATAATGCCAGCAGTAGTTAGAGCACAGCCTTGCGCGCTGGCAGAAGCGTGCTGCATAACCGCACGGCGGTTGGTTCTTTTCCCCAAGCATTGAGCATACACATTTGCCGGAAGTAGCAGCGTGCCCTGCTTGTGTGCCGGTCACGACAATGGCAAGACTGGTACTTTGCGTAATGCACTTTAACAGCACAGCAACGGAAAATACAGACGCACTGTGCTGCCCCATCAGGCTGGAACTGCCTAGCAAGGCCGATGACATGCTCAATAATTGCAACTGCCTGCAAATACCGTGGAACAAAAATCTAGGAGGTATCTGCCACGGCGTTTGTCTGCTTCAGAGAGCAAAACTCGAGAGCATAATCGCTACGCACTTTCTAAAGCACGTCTTCATCAAGGCGGTTTTCACACTAGTTTTTGCGAATTCCAGGTGATCTTTACTCTGTGTTGCTTCGCTTAAAGCTAATATGCGGCCAGCAAGCAGCACGTATCTCCTTCACCGCAGGCCAAACTGCTGTGCTATCAACAAGCGTGCCGTAAACTAGCATTGTCGAGACTGGACTGCACCGTTCTCGTGCATGCTCGTCTCCGATTTCTACCTACAGCAGTCCTGAGGGCGTGCATCCTCAGGACTGCTCCTATAAGCTGCAACCCCCCTTAAATTTGTATGCCAGCACAGGATTGCAGACTCAATATTCCGTAAAAGCCCTGGCAACCAGTAGGAACCTTACTGCCTCAAAAGCGAACAACAAAAGACCATATCAAAAACAAGATGCACTACCCAATTTTTACTGTGATTTAGGACCGAGCCGAACAACAGAGTGTTCAAATTGCTCCGAAACTGCGTCTGCAAAGATACAACACGCATCTCTCATCTGTACTTCCAAGGCTGCGTCCCAATAGCCCCCTCTGCTCACCTTCTGTCGACGCCACGCTGACTGTTCATTGGCCACAGAACTGAGGGGTTGCGAATTTGCCGTCATTTGCAAAGCCATCAATGCTTATTTTTATCGATAGACAAGCACTACAACGTGAACGAACTCCCACGGTAACCCCCCCACATACTGTTGCTGCTGCTGTTTTGCGCATCACAGCAGATGCCTATTCTCACCGAACAAGAACTACCCGCTGGAGCACGAGAAAGACAGGAAACGCTACAGTCTCATAGAGCCTCTCAAGAACTATAGCATTCAAAGTGCCTTCACATACTGCGGTAACGCGGCACAGAATTAGAGTGACGGGTTTCTAGTAGCGGTTGTTCCACTGAGAAGGCAAGGCCGTGTGCACCGTATCACAGCGGGTATGCAGTTGTATCTTGAGATAAGTGAAGCTTATCTGATCCACGGCTTTTGCGCACTCGCTGGGCCATGTGATAACAAAGCTCACGGTGGACGACTTGCCCATACACCTATAGGTAGGGCCGCACCAACAATGATAACAACCATTCTAACAATTTCCGTCTACAAGACGGTCAAATGTCGCAAACGGAGCTGCCTACTCTGCAGCCGCGTGAAGACACGCAAACGTACTGCCTTGAAGCCATCCAACTGCTAGGTGCAAAAAAAAAAGTCAAATGCTCCCGGCTTTCGTCAGGAGCACCTACATGACATCCAAGCAAATTCGGCAAGATGCTTAGAAACTGCGTGCGCTACGTGACATCGTCAAGTGCATCAGATCTCGCAGTTGTCCCAAAGCAACTCGTTCCCGAAGCAGCCCCTCGTCCCTCCCATCCACGCACTTCCTGCATGATGCCTTTATCGCCTCTTTGTCCACTGATGTCTCACTGAGTTGCGCATAACTTGCAGCATTACTACACCGTCTGCCGTACGGTTGTCGACCCACGGGTCTCATCCCCTGCAAACACCAAGAATAAAATTTTTTCTACGCCGCAATACCAAGTGCGCATCCTTGTAGAGGCCTCCAAGAGTTGCTCAACGCTTTCTCCTGGAACAAGTGAAGCTAAGAGAGAAGCGGACGGAGCTGGGTCACCAGCAACGCCACTCGCTATTTCCACGGGCGCTGGGGAAACCGGAAATTTGCACACAAACCACAGCGACTGGCCAGCCTGGTCCCACGATAATGGTAACTTTGGTAACTCGTCGCAGGCAGCGACTAGATGATTTACGCCACAAACGCACTTTCTGCACCATGCCTTGCTTGTGCTGCAGCGTATAGACTTTCGGGTCTGCAGAATTACCAAGGGGACCCTGGTTTGCCAAACAGCCAATTGATGCCAATATCAAACAATATGTAGCACCTTCACACTACCCCCACGCCCCACGAGATATGTCTAGAATTTATCGAGCCCCCCGGATAAATCATGCAAACCGCACGCACGAAAGCGCACTCAATATATGCTGCGGTCGCCAGGAGTCACGACACGCGAAAACGTGTGAGGCCAGTCGCCGAACTGGAAACTCTGAGCAGCTCCAAGTCAAACAACTGTATATTTCAGTGCCTTCATTCAACATAGAACCCGTCATCCTCGTACTATCTGTTTCACATGCATTTCGAAGCTGCGATTACGTTGCTGCACACAGAAGCTCTGCCTTTCTCTCTTGCGCTTTTCGGGACCCCGCGCCCACCCGTCCTTCAAGTCGATATGCACTCTAGACAGGGAAAGTCATACTCCTTACTAATTCGTAAAAGCCAGCAATTCCTCAAGTAATTCGTAGTGACTTTAAATGACACAACAGCGAGACATACGGAGAAGGGGGTTCGACTTGCAATAGGGAGTGTGTTTACGACAATGAGCAAGGCCACCAACTCGAGAAAAAGGTCTTCCAGCTGGCCACATCCCAGATTTGGAGAAGCAAGGATGTAGGGATGCACGAGGGTCACCCACGTGTCCGGCAACAATGCTTCCGTGTGGAATTACTGATTCTTCAAACCGGATCATACCTGTATGATGCGGTCCTAACGCACTAGCTGCATCCCACCTTAATCGAGACGGTGGCGGCCCTGATCCGACCGCAACTTCAAATGTAGCCACATCCATTGCTTGCTCTCATCGTGCAAGGAAGAACTGCTACGTCGCATGCCAGACGTTCCGTCGGACATTCGTGCAAAAGCCCATGCAGCACAGTAATAACATTAGTTTGGGACTACGCAATGGCGCGGCACGCAGAAGCGCAAAATTTGTTTTAACAATTATTAATGCGGCGGCTATCAAAGCAAGGAGAAGACTGTTGCCAGCTGCCTACCGCATGTGGATGTGCACAAGTTGCTCCGGAAAATCAAGCAATTATCAGATTATGCAAATTGCTCACTACCTGTATTAGGTCTTCGTGTGAGAATTTTTAAACATCTGCATTCTTTCCTCCTGGTAGCGCTTCACCTGCTTTGCTGGGTCCTGATACGTTGCCCTTCCCCCCTTGTCCCTTGTTTTCAACTGGCGCATATTCCATGTAAGCAAAGCTGTCAGTTAAGTCCTTCGCGTAGGAAGAACATTTACAACTCGGAGCACCTTGAAAAAGTACAGCAACGGACCACAAGTCACAAATGGCCATGGAGTGGAACAGCTACTGTGTTCTCCAGGAGCCATGAGTGCCAAAGGTGACCTACAGCCTACTCGGCGACCCAGTAACCTGCCAATTGTCGCACCTGTTCTATATCTTCTTCCAGAAGCTTATCTGGGTCTTCCAGTAGAACCCGGGAACGTAGTCCTAACCTGCAGTCTATACATACTGCCTGCAGTTTGTCTCTCGTATGACTGCGATCGCCGGGCTGCCGACA
>NW_013571888.1:0-1218 GCF_000499745.2 Eimeria mitis
AGGAGATTAATGTTTTGAAGGTATTCAGTAAAGCTGATTGATAGAAGCCCTGCATCCGCTGATGACTAGCACTATACTTGCACTGCACTGCGGCGAGCGATCTAGCTGGACTTTTCTGAGAACTACTGGTATCAACGGTAGCTAGGCTCAAGGCGAAACAAAATCTTGAACATCACTAGGAGTCTCATATGTACCAAAAGTGCTTCGTCTTGAGTACAGCTACGCGTGCCAAAACAAGCCGCGCCCCAGAGTTGAGGTCCGGAGTATGAAACAGCTTATACATGCGACGTATGTCTCAGCATAAATCCGTTTGAGAAGCTGTACGCACCTCGACAGGCACAGAGTAGTACATGCGGAAACAAAAAAAAATACAATTCGAACAGTCCAGTCTTAACGCAGAAGACCGCAGGCAATTCCTTGAGAGCGGCCAGCAGAGTCCCACGAAAACATTCACTGCTGGGTTGCCGTGGCCTCCTTTGCATTTCGACTGCTACCGCCACCCTCAGGTGGTCGCGAACTATACAGAAGAAAACATGAGAGTGCATGAAAGAAACGCTGCCCGCGGTATTCGAGCCCCAGTAGACTATCTTGAAGCTTCTCCCAAAAAAACAAAATCCTGGAAGTCCAAAATGAGTATCCGCGTGGGTTCTTTGCCTCAACGGGGAGACTCATCCGCCAAGTATTGCTTCTAAGACAAGCAAATCATAAACACACACGCAAGCACAGGCAGCTGGTTAGCCCCAGTGAAGTGCAAACACCGCCAGAACCATACTAGATTCGGCTCGCAGGGAATAACACTATAAGAAAATTCCGGACCGAGCGAATGCATCTTACTATTTTTGTCAGGTAGCCAAATCGATCGCCGTCAATGATGAAGAACGGAAATCCTCTAGCGCCGTATTTGTTCCTCAGATGTCGACTGATAACACTTTGGTGAGGATGCCCTTCGACCATAACCACCACCTAAAAAATCACTCAAAAGACACAACTTTCTTCGGTGTATCGTCGCACTGCTCAGCAGCTACAATGCCCCTCGCGGGCCTCAGGGTGAGCGATCGGCTCCATTCCTGTGGTTGAAGCGGCCCCTCGCCAAATCTACTCCCTAAATACGCTAGCCCAACCACTGGCGTGTACTACGAGCCCTCTCTGCTTACCGTATCCTTCCCGGCCCTTTTCAGTGCCCGAATCCCGATGCCGCAGTACTTGCAACGTCTGTAG
>NW_013571888.1:1318-1865 GCF_000499745.2 Eimeria mitis
CTGTTCCTCAGATGTCGACTGATAACACCTTGGTGAGGATGCCCTTCGACCATAACCACCACCTAAAAAATCACTCAAAAGACAAAACTTCCTTCGGTGTATCGTCGCTTTGCTCAGCAGCTACTGTGCCCCTCGCCGGCGTCAGGGTGAGCGGTCGGGTCCATCCCTGTGGTTGAAGCGGCCCCTCGCCCTAAATACGCTAGCCCAACCACTTGCGTGTACTACGAACCCTCTCCGCTTACCGTATCCTTCCCGGCCCTTTTCAGTGCCCGAATCCCGATGCCGCAGTACTTGCAACGTCTGTAGCAACGTACATAACGCAACACACGCACAAATGTGAAGCACAGCAAGCAACAAACGAACGAGGGCTTGTCCTCCTTCCAGCCACCTTGACTATGAAAGGGAATTGCAAGCAGACTGAACTGGCGGTCAAAGCCTGCGGAACTCACCTTACAACGAAGGCGATCGACCTCCCCGCGGCCAACATGTCCTCGATCATCACGGGGATTAAAGTGGGATCCTTCACATCTTTAAATGGATCGGGCAC
>NW_013571888.1:1965-6028 GCF_000499745.2 Eimeria mitis
AACATGTCCTCCTTCCCGCCACTTCGACTATGCATGGGAACTGCAAGCAGACTGAACTGGCGGTCAAAGCCTGCGAAACTCACCTTACAACGAAGGCGATCGACTTCCCCCCGGCCAACATGTCCTCGATCATCACGGGGATTAAAGTGGGATCCTTCACATCTTTAAATGGATCGGGCACATCACCCACAAAATTCATAACCTCCCAAGATACTAAACCCATGAGGACCACAACCGAGGCAAGCAGACCCATCGTAACAACGCGGCCTAAAATGCCAGAAGTAGATGGGTGGGGAGTTCCTCTGCCCTGGATAGGCTGCTGTTCCCTATTTTGCAGCAAATACGCGTCACCCTCTGCAGAATGCATCTCTGGAGAGGCTTGGGCGTTGCCATCAGGCGGCTGGATAGCGGGGGGAGTAACCTCCGTGTCAAGCTTGTGCATCTCATCTTGCACCTGTGCCTCGACCAATCCGCCGTCGCTGTTATTCACAGCTGCCCCTTCTGAACATTTAACATTCAAAAATATTACTAAGTAGGCCAGAAGAAGCAGGGAATGCACCCCACCAGAGGCGAATATAGTACTCCTGCGACTCATCCTGTCAACACTTCGATCGGAAAAGTAAACGCGCCAAAGGCGGGCCAAGGGAAGCCAAGGAAGTGCTAGTTCAAAAACCAAAAAAATTACTCCACCATCTTAAATTATCCTCAGAAGCTTATCATGTGAACGGGAGCAGTAAACGGATCGCGGGGGCTGGCCAGGTGAGCAGTTGCTTCAGCCGATTGAGCGTCGCAAAGCTACATATTCATGTTTCTCATTGCACAACTCATACTGGGGTGCCATTCACTATTAGTCCAAACTGGGTCTGTAAATTTACTATACAAATAATAACAACACGCTAGCCTATAAAAATGGTGGCAACGCTCTAATTCCTCCTACCCTTCCCCCCCGTCTCTAGGTGTTGCCTGTGGACGCGCAGAATGGATGCGAATACAGGACCTGATTTATAGGGGATCTGGCACTCTTAGGAGCAATATAGCTAATGACTACAAGGCAAAAATGCAAGAACCACACTGCTTCACACCGCTTACCGCAGAGGTTAAGTACGTGCGTCTGCTTCTCTTCCAATCGTTCAACCGCTCACCTGGGGAGCCTTGAGATACAAGAGGCTGTCAATGGCAGCTGATCATGAGTGCCTTCCCGCTTTTTTCACAGAAATAACGTATTTATGTTGTTTTGTTGAGGGCTCTACAGTAGGCATTTTAGTGCGGAGTGTAGCAGGGTCTTACAGGTGCTGGTGGGTGTGTCGATTCTCGTCTGCTTGCAGCTAACCGAGTGCCAAGCACGTGTTTTAATGATTCTAAACGATAGTATCAAACTCATCAAGACGAGTTTTCTGTTACGAGAGTAACCGTTCCCTGCAGAGGACCGTCATCAGGTGCAAGACACTTAGGTGACTGGGTAACTGACTGGAACGAGAGCCGTCCTTCTTATCAGTAGACCGTCACTAGCTACAATAGAGCCGAAACACTTAAGATGAAAACAGCTGATCTCTCTAGTCACCGGACAGTCTGGGACCGGTGACCCAAGGGCCTGGGGCCGGGTCCGCGGCCGTTTGACACGGATCTCAACACACCCTACTGGAACTGGTGCTGCAACGCAACTCTACATGTAGGCAGAACCGGACCCATTTAGCTGCATACCCTAACACTATAGGCGACTGTTGAGTGCCTACTTGGCCCTCTCTGGCCAATCTGCACGCGACTAGACGGACCAGCTCCACCGGCAAGCTACGATGGGTGGGAGTCCTCACTCCATTCTCGCAAGGCCTGCCTGCCGTTCTACTTGTGTTCCTACTGGCTATTGGGGTCCAAGTATGTGTCTAACAATTGTCTCCAGATGCAGGAAAGCTTGATTCACTGTAATTTCAAGTGATATGTCCTCGCACTAGCGGCTGCAGCAAGGTACACTGCATTTCTTACCAGCTAGAGGCGCCAGAGGGCCGTGTCCAAGTGCCTCCAGGAGTTGCGCAAACTGCATGAGATATCAGATGCTCCTTGAGAGCTCTCCCCTTGAGCCCGTGAGTGTAGTGCACCTAACGACAGCCCTCTTCTACCATACTGGAGTCTCATTACAAGTGATTTCACAGCATCGTTCATTGGGGCAGCTGCGAGCAGCCAACTCCATCCCGCACAACTTGCCGAACTGGTGCGCAGCACTGACTAGCAAAAAGTGCGATATTCTCCCTAGAATTTTTGCCGTAAATCTTACTTCCTATCCACCTGCCGTTATGCGGAGGTTGGCGAGGATCTGCCCTCCAGCTTCGAGGTGGCCAACTTTCCCTCTAGCTCTAATTACGCTCTTTCTATGTCCCTATAAGACGAGTTTAGTGTCTGCATCCCCTCCAGTGAGAAATGCCTTTACGCTGAAGCCAGTTCGTGAAAAATTTCACCGCACCTGCTCAGTCCAGAAATGACTGGCGCCGCGATGGACTAAACGCGGACAAGTCCCGTACTTCTCCGGAGTTGTCCTTTAGTCGTCAAAATGCACCCGAAAAGATACAGTGTCTGTTTCAATGCTGGCAGCAGCCCAAGAAGAAATGAGCAAGGAGGCTCCAACACGGTGCTGCCGGGAGCGTCATAGAAATGCATGGGTTCCGTCTTGATAGTCCTAGAAAGAGAGCGGCTTTGGGGGACACGGTACAGCTACTAGCCGAGGAAGAGCAGAAGCGGATAAGGTCCAAGGAAAAGTTCTCAGATACACTAAAAATCGAGGAACTTCCAGTTGGCCGTCCACCCGCTGGACGCCCAATGCACAGCATCGAACTCATTCCGGGATCAGTCCCAAGCACTGTTCAGATTTACCAATATCCCGCGCTTCTTACAGAAGAATACGAAAGGCAAGCATGCTAATTGCTAGAATGGATAGGTAATACATAGATAAGGCACTTTCCAGGCATGGTACAATGTTATCGATGCTTTAGAATTCTGCATGTAAATGTCCAGGTGTATATTTCCAAGGTCGAATCAGTTGGTTTAATGTTTTCTGTGCAGCCTTTTCCCATTTCTCGAAATTTCCATTGCCAGTGGCTTGAGCTAAACAGAAGCACCCTCACGAAGGTAGCACAAAAGTTGGCTTCCTCATGGCCAACTTATGCGCTATCTTGTGTTTTGATCAAAGTAAAGTAATGTAAAGAACAGTTCACGATGAGCAGCAGCATGCGGTTAGCTGGGGTCACGAGCCGTATGCAAGGAATACGAAGGTGAAGTTGCGTCCGTAGAGTTCAGCGACGGGTAAAACTCCATCGCTGCTGCCATTTGAAAAAATTCGCAAGCCCTTCCAATATTACTGAGTATATGAATCTATGTGCTGCCGGCTGCGTATTCCAACATACCCACGAGAGTTAGCCCTCGACGCGCCAGAAGACGAAGCAGATGGAGATGGCGGAAGATTCGCACACAAATTCAGGAGTAATTTATCCCTCTTACGAATTCGGTTCTGTTCTATCTGCTCTTAACANGATTCGCACACAAATTCAGGAGTAATTTATCCCTCTTACGAATTCGGTTCTGTTCTATCTGCTCTTAACACTGAGAGTAAAGCTTTCGCTTTTGCTTCCAGTCCTTGTCCCTGCTGCATTTGAGTACCTTGTACAGAAGCCGGCCGTTGATTTGGCGTATGCGGTGGATGATGAAGCAGCTGCTGCTGCTCACCTCTTTGCGGTGATACCTGTGGCTGTTGGAAAGGGCCATTCGAACGGCCTGACATAGCCTGCCCAGAAGACCGTGCTGCACCTCCTCTGGCGCTGTGCGGTCTGGTCTGCGAAACTCCCTGTGAAACGTTGTTCTGCCTCTGCTGTGACAGCTGGGCAGGGCGCTGACGATGCCGCTGTGCGGCGTGGCGCTGCAGTGGCGGCCGCTCCTGTCGGACGCCATGCTGCTGCTGACCCCGAACCTGTTGCGCAAACACGGCACAGTCCGGAGCTTCTCGGTCCCGGAAATTCTTTGTGGGTGCAGTACTCGTGCAAAACTGTATCGCAAGTGTGCTGATATACTGCATCAGCAG
>NW_013571889.1:2181-2335 GCF_000499745.2 Eimeria mitis
GCTGCTGCTGCTGCTGCCCTAGCTGTTGGTTTAGCCGCTGCTGCTGCTGCTGCTGCTGCTGCATCGACCCCATTGCTGCAGCAAGAGACTCTGCTGGTGATACTAGGAAGCCCAATACCCGCAGCTGGGGGCATCGGCGACACCGGCAGGTGCT
>NW_013571889.1:4422-5082 GCF_000499745.2 Eimeria mitis
ATTGCAGCAGCAGACCTCGACGGTTAGGTAGCAGCAAATTCTTCACTCTATGTGCGAGTGGGGTGTTGCTGCAGCTGCTGCAGCTGCTGCTGCTGCTGCTGCAGGGGCTCGGTGGAGGCCTTGAAGCGCCCCAAACAAAACAGCAGATATTTATATAAATACCTAAACAGGAGAAATGCTACTATAAGAGAAAAACAATGCAGCAGCTGCTGCAGCGACAAATATGAGAGAAGGCAACAACACCCCGATGCTACTGCTGCTGCTGCTGCTGCTGCTGCAGCTGCTGCTGCTGCTGCTGCTGCTGCTGCTGCTGCGGCAGCGGCCGCCGCTGCTGCTGCTGCTGCTGTTTTTCTTAGGGGCGTCCAATGATGCCTTAGTACCCTCGGACTGCTGCTGCTGCTGCTGCAGCAGCAGAAATAAAAACTATTTATATAGAAAACATACAATATTAATATAAATAACAAACACGTACAGCTGCTGCTGCTGCTGCTGCTGCAGCATATGGGGGCGCCTTCATCAGACACGTGCAGCAGCAGCAGCAGCAGCAGCAGCAGCAGCAGCAGCAGCAGCAGCAGCAGTGGGCCGATCGGTGCTGCTGCTCTGGGGCTTGCTTGCTCTGCCGAGAGAAAGGAATAGATATATTGATATAAATATAAAAAC
>NW_013571889.1:6004-6567 GCF_000499745.2 Eimeria mitis
CTAAAAAAAGAAATAAAAAAATAAAAAAAATAAATAAAAAAAATAAAAAAAAATAAAAAACAGCAGCTATCCTATCGCCCCTCACTGTATATACACCCAAACGCTCAAACACACTAACCAGCTGTCTCCTCCCCTGCTGCTGCTGCTGCTGCAGCGGTAGTACTTGTTGCACTATAGATTAATATGCAGCAGCATATATCAAGCCGAGCAACAACACTATCTAGCGACACCCGACACAGCAGCAGCAGCAGCAGCAGCAGCACGAGCAGCAGTAGTAGTAGTAGTAGCAGCAGCAGCAGCAGCAGCAGCAGCAGCACGAGCAGCAGCAGTAGTAGTAGTAGCAGTAGCAGCAGCAGCAGCAGCAGCAGCAGCAGCAGCAGTACGAGCAGTTTAGTCTAGAAAGGCATACCCACAAATATGCAGCAGCAAGGGATTTCTATATAAGTAATATTATCATATAAATATAATTTTTATTATTTTTATTAGTTTTGTTTATAATATATATATATATATATATATATATATATATATATATATATATATATATATACATATATATATAT
>NW_013571890.1:0-284 GCF_000499745.2 Eimeria mitis
TATATATGCATATATATATATATATATATATATGTGTATATATATATATATATTTATTTATTTATTTATTTGTTTATTTATTTATTTAATTCATTTTTTTTTTATAGAAAAGCTGACTTGGAGTTTGAAGCAATCATAAATACAGAAATAAATACATAAAAAAAAAACAAAAAAAATAAAAAAAATAAAAAACAGAGAACAAACGAAACAATAAATAAATAAATAAACTAACTAAATAAACATTTATTTATTTATTTATTTTTTTTTTTTTTTTTTTTTTTTTT
>NW_013571890.1:320-388 GCF_000499745.2 Eimeria mitis
AGCAGCAGGGCTTCGTTTTGTATAAGAACTATCTCCCATGGGGGTTTATCTCTATCTAATGGTGTTGT
>NW_013571890.1:5467-6027 GCF_000499745.2 Eimeria mitis
AACTAATAAGGAGACAGAAGGATCTAAATAAAAAAAAAAATAAAATAACAAAAGGAGACAGAATAAAACAAAAAAAAAGATAAAAATAGCAACCGGAGACAGAAGTAGACAAAGAGACAAACAAAACAAAACAAATACAAATAAATAAGAAAAGGAAAAAGAAAAAAAAGGAGACAGAAACAAAAGGGAGACACTAAAAAAAAACAAAACAAACATAGATAAATAAAAAAAATAAAAAGAAAAAGAAAAAAAAAGGAGACAGAAAACAAAAAAGGAGAAAGAGACAAAACCCAAAACAACTATAGCAAAATAAAAAAAAAGAAAAATAAAAAGAGACAAAAGGAGACAAAAAAACAAAAGGAGACACCTAAACTCACGAGAACCTGACGGCTGCACAAAAGGGTTTAGGGGGCCCCCCTCCTTGCTCCCGGGGGCCCCCGTCATGTTTCTATCGTCGTCACCAAAGTTAGGGTATGAAGAACCTATACATATTAAATATATTTATATTATATATTTATATTTTATATATAAATATATATATATATATATATATATATATA
>NW_013571891.1:0-1129 GCF_000499745.2 Eimeria mitis
AATTGGCACTGCGTGGTAGAACCAACAAGGAGATTGAACAGGCGCTGGAGTGGCAGGGCAAGGACTTCGTGTCTAACCCTATCTATGGTTTCCTTTCTCCCCTGGAGTAGGACGTTCTGCTATGCCGATAAGGGGTGACAGATGGAGTTCATCATTTAGTTCGAGCATCCCTAGATGCACATGCGCATTCGTTTTTTTCCAAATCATTATTCCTGCTTCCTGATTTGCCTTGCAGGAACTGCATTCAACTGCATTCATTAAATACTGCATTCTCTAGCAGCGCAGTATCTGCTTGTTTACAGGGAAGTGGAAATGCATAGCTAATTCGCTGGTGAAGCAACCATTCACACTCATTTGGATGCACTTTCCACTGTATACGTTATGCGCGCCCTAGATTTGTTCTCAGTAGCATGGAATTCTAGAGCCCCCAGAGCATAGCGAGCACGTAGATCCTGACGGAAAGTCTATGACGGCGGAAACGCCTACTAATGCATTCAACGAATCTATAAGAACGCTTGTAAATGATATTTCTGGCAGAACGCGAAGATAAAAGACGGCAATTGGTTGTACTGCTTGTTTTGCTGTATCGCCATCAGCGCATAGGTCGCGCCAGGTCCGTCAAGAATCACTATCGGCAGCCAGCACCTGCTGTTTCATCTAAGACCTGATACCGCTACAGAGTTCACTCTAGATGGGAGGGAGTGTCACCTTTTCTTCACCCCAAATCGTTTTCGTATCACAACATTCCGTCAGTTCTGTCAAAGCAGCAGTGGAAAGCGGAGTGAGGAAACAACCGTAAAGTGTGAACATGTTTACACTTCGGCGTAGTTCCTACAGAAATACAATTTGCGGAAAGGTTCTGTTTAAACCTATGCATATTCCTTGCTAAGGTATATTACTGAGGGTGAAATGTTTCGCTTTGTTCTGGCTAAGGTGATTCCAGAAAAATATGGCGCTTATGCAATTCACGTTTGCAGTGCGGCCGACTGACTTTGTCCATGTCTGCTGCTAAGATCTCTTCTTGCCCTCGTGCTGTTTCGCGTCACAGCCCAACCCGTGCTTTGTTTGTACACGCATAGTAAGTGATGACTGAATTACATTTGCGTGCTCGGAATTATGATACTCCAAA
>NW_013571891.1:1376-3060 GCF_000499745.2 Eimeria mitis
TAAGTGTATGTATAAAATATAATAAGGAGCCATATTGCTAAGCTAGGCTTGGTTTCTATTCACTGAGTGGCGATCTCTTGCTCAAACTGGAATCCACAGCACAGGGGCATAGGGTCGATTGGCTGATCGAAAGATGAAGTAGTGACCTTGCAGTTGTTTCAGGGCTTTCTAGGGCAACTCCCGTCTCGAAAGCAACTACACAAGCAACCATATCCAAGCATTTTGCGATGCGTGAGCTAACACTGTAGTTGACGGTAAACAGTTAGCTTCCCTTAGCCAGCATAGAGACAAATTTGAACGCAGGCTCCAACTTCTAAGAAACCCGGCAACACCCTTAGTCGCCCTGAAGAAACTTTACTGCTTTTAAAGCTGTCCTACGGAGTGTGTATAATCTTTTCTTACCTGACAAGGTAAGCCTTTGATTTGATCCTCTTCGCAGCGGAGCACCGTGTGTTGCAGTAGTCAAAATACCTCAAAATTAGAATTTCGGAACAGTAGCCGAAATTGACCCAGTCTCCCAAACAGAGTGGCACAGATTTCTCTCGAAGGAGTAGACAGAGAAAACCTGGAACTGGAAGGGGGAAGAGTATGCCGGAAAGCCTGTGGAACTCCGGCATTAGGCACAGCTGAGATGCACTGACATCCCAGTGTAGCACAGCAACGGCTTTTCCCAACCCAGCGAAGTTGTTTGCAGTATGCGGAAAACCGTAAACGCTTTTGCTGCAAAGCAACAAAGATGTATATAGGAGTAGAGACAGGGCAAGAAGTCAAAGCTGTAGTGGCGCAGACAGCGTCTGCAGGGGAGCACAGGGTAGCAAAACGATACACTTGTCTGCAGCATGCAGCTACTCCTCCTCGCAATGACGTTGCTGCGTTTTTTGTAACGAGGTCGTGGAGACTTCGGCTACTCTCTTATTCGTTTTGTAGAACAAGTATTGCGAGTATGGTTTGGTCCTCATGGTGGGATCAGGCAACTGATTAATCTGAGAACGAACCCCGAAGGGACAGACTCAATGCATGGCTAACTTATTTCGGCTCTTTGCACTCCTGCAAGCTTTGGAGGACGTACAAACCCACTTAAACAGGGTCGCCGCGGTTGAAAGTGACTACCTAACATCTTCCGTGATAATCTATTGCATGCTATTCCTGTGCTCCTTTCACGCATCCCCGAGGTGCAGCAGCCTCCCTACGAACGTCCGAAGCTATGGTTGAAGGCGAATACCTAATGGCATATGTGTTAGTCTATTGCTTGCTTTTCTTCTGCTCATTTCAGACATCCCCGAGGTGCAGCAACCCCTGTAAAGAAGTCCGCTGCTGCGACGGTACGGGGCTAGTTTCCAAGGAGACGTCAGAAGACGATTTTCCCGCGTACACACCAGGGGAACGGGAGAGTAACGGATCGAAAACTGCACTGCTGTATTGTAAGCCCATTCCAAATCAAGCAGATCCAAAACATATTATTGGGTGTAGAGTCGCAGATGCTGCACAAGCATGCTTTGTCCAGTTTAATAGTCTTTAGCGCTGGTGGTCGCATTAACATGCCTCATGAATTTGCGCCGAGGTGAGCAAACGAAGCTCGGCTGTCGTTGTTGTTGGTAATTCCACCACTCTTAGTGCTGTCACAGAAGATGAACAATGCACAACTGGGCATATTAGCGGGGTCTATCCACGACAGAGTAGACTC
>NW_013571891.1:3168-5048 GCF_000499745.2 Eimeria mitis
TGTAGATTGCGCATTTCATTTCAGTAGAGAAAGATGTCCTCACCCATCCGGAATGCCAGTAGCAAAAGGAGCTGGGAACCCTCTGAAGTTTCGTGTTAAGCCCGTGCATTTCTTCTAAAATCTCTGTACAAACCGAATATTTGATCGGCGGATTCCACGCTTCATCTGGTACTACAAGGGATTGGTGTCTACGGTGTAGCGCTTTCGGCGCTGGCCGCCGTTGAGCTTGGCAAAAACCGCATAAGCGTGAGTATCTGAAGAATAAGAAGAGTTATCGCAGATAAACGCTTCTGCGGAGCGACGTGCCTGATCGGAACGGCCCTAGAGTCCACGGAAGGCGCATCAGCTGCAGCGTCGTTGATATCCATGATATGCTTTGCTGCCGTTTTGCATGACCCCGTGAGGCAGCCGAACATATCCTTTATTATCGAACCAAAAAGCCGTTTGTCATCTGTTTGAGCGACTCATGGTCGGTTTAGCAATGCCTGGCGTCTAGGTCGTGCCTACTCTGCGCTGCCCCCACAAGATCGCGCAGAGCTTGTGAAAAACGCCCCTACAGCAAGCCAGCTAAGGGAAGCTTGGGACCTTGGGTATCATAGGGCCCTCGGAACTTGATCGCACTCTCGTCAACGGGTGCAACAAACAATGTCTGCAGCTCTGCGTCTTGTGCCCCCAACGACAACACAAAGGCAGAAGAAAACCAGACTATGAGACCTAGTAGGGACCTGAGTTCCCTCACACGATGGGGTGTTTTGGGTCCATAACAATGGATGTAATGCGGATACAGGAAACTGATGATGTTTGGGCTGAGCCGTCAGTCCCTTAGATGCTATGCAGATATTCGTTCGCGTGAACAAAGAATATTACACTTTAGTGTAGTATTCTTAAAAAGCATGACATATTCATAGGATGCTTCTCTGAACGACTACTGTGGGGCGCATCCTTCGAACCCCACTGCTGCGTATAACGGGCTGGCATAAGTTGACTGACATCCACAAGTAAACTCTCTTATGCTACAGACATTCAGACATCTTATCTGATCCAGCAAAGTAACGAAGTTAACAAAGCTTTAAGGAGGTTTCTCCTCTTGCTTTTATCTCAAAACTGTTCTGTCTACTACCCCACTATACCGGTCTCTGCGGCCTTAAGGGCTGGGAAAGGAGATGTAGTGCACAGGCGCTGCAATGGAGTTCAACTGGAACCTTTGCAGACCTCTTTAGCTGTACGAGAACGAATACAATACATATAGAGAGTTGGATTACTTTACATAGAAAGCTATAACCAACACTGATCTGCAGCCGCACTAGCCTAGGGCTGGCTGCGAGACATGCTCCGGTGAAGAGAATCTGACAGCGATTGGCTTTCTGAGTGTGCATCACCGCAGTTGCTGCGTTTCTTGTAGCCTGTTTCTCAGAATAAAGGACCGCGAGCTGTGTAGTCGATGCCAGGTTTCCCATGGGGCAGTTTATTTTCCTTTCTCTACAGAAAGGTGTTTGTCCTTCGTAAGTGGACCCCTTATCGGAGCGGTGATGCATGCGACTCCAGGGACGAAGTTTCGATAGTAAAATGCAAGACCACGGAACTGCCAGCTGCATTTTGACAACGAAAGTGCGCCTACAGAGAAGCAAGGAATTCTTCCACTGCCCGCTCACGACGCTCGTAACCTCCGGATGGTCTGCAGAGGCATTCTTAATAAATTGTTTTCAGTCCCACTGGGGGAGTTGTAAGCATAGCATTGGCTTCAATGCGACGGGTGTCCTTCCGGCGGTCGGCTCCCCAATGGATGGCGGATCCTGGTCAATCTTCATTATGCAGAAGAAGAGCTAATTTCGAGGACTTTTGGGGGGGTAAGATTAGTTTTTTTCACCCTCGCTACTAGC
>NW_013571891.1:5200-5846 GCF_000499745.2 Eimeria mitis
CCACAGTTACACGAAAGTATCTGACAGCCCTGCAGTCTCCACTCATCCTGGAGATAGAGGCAGAAGGGGCTATGATGGTGTGGAGAGGCGACGGCCTCTAACGCATTGTAGCGCGAGTTGCAGCAACATGTGCTTCAAAGCAACATCATGTGCAAGGAGAGAAATATCACTGGTTGACGCGTGCACGTACACCGTGTCCTATAGCTCAGTACGTAATTCGCCGTAACAAACTGCACGCAAGTAGAAGTGCCTGCACCGCTTTCAGGCAGAACGCGATACAACGAACTTACGGGCTACTGTTGCGCACCAACTATCTCCACCTACCTGACACAGTACCCAGCACTGGAAAACGCTGACCCTGCATAAATGCAGAGGTGTTGGCGTTCTTTAGCGTGTGTATTCAATTTCAAATAGGATCCGGGTTTCCCTGGCTCCCGATGGTGGCGCGTTTGTATCGCTTGTCCCCTCTGACAATCTTCCTGAACATCTCTTCCCCTTTGACTAAATTAAATACTCTACTTTGCTGCTGTTGATATCCTTCTAAAGCCGATTGCAAGAAAGCATCATAGGCCATAGTTTCCACCCAAACACGGGGCCGCATGGGAGTGTGAGTCCCCCCGGGCTACACGCGAAAACATACCCCAGT
>NW_013571892.1:0-307 GCF_000499745.2 Eimeria mitis
ATGCACATGGCTCCTCGTCGTCGTATGCAAGTGCATGACCGCTAGCGCCCCTTCCCCACATTTCGATTGCCTTGAAAATCGTCAGCCAGCGTATTTACGTTCTATCTACGAGTTCGGCATGTCTAGCGCCTGCGCGAAGCATTATTGTCCACGTCTCATGATCATGTCGCGATGCACTCTCCCCTCAACCGCCCGTCAACGCCGGCCTATCTAATCTATGCCTTCCATGTGTCTCGTCGACCCCTCGTCACGTATAGAGTGCCGCCGCGAACCACCCTCTTGCTCGAGTGCCAGCAACGCCTTCCGC
>NW_013571892.1:408-736 GCF_000499745.2 Eimeria mitis
GTCTCCAAATGCCACGTCAACACGTCCGGCACTCCCCCCTACGGTCGCCGCCGCGGGTAGAAGCTACGGAAAACACGTGCGTGCTGCCGCTATTCATCCAGTCACCACCAACCCCAGTGCCTGAGTTTCACCACTGCTCCTGCACGTGAACACTCAAAACAAACACACTTTCTGAATCAGCATGCGAGTAGCCCGACAAAGTAATTTCCGCTTCACCGCCTGACACCCCAAACCCAACCACCACTAGCGCATGCCCCACTCACTGCACCAAAGGTAAGCCCTGTCGGGACGTTCACACTCCGTCGCGTTCATGCCACAACTTCGTTTT
>NW_013571892.1:836-1484 GCF_000499745.2 Eimeria mitis
TTGGACTGTGCCGATGCGAAACGCACGCTGCAAAACGCTCGGTGCCATTCTCCAAATGCCGTGTCAACACGTCCGGCACTCCCCCCTACGATCGTCGCCGCGGGTAGAAGCTACGGAAAACACGTGCGTGCTGCCGCTATTCATCCACTCACCACCAACCCCAGTGCCTGAGTGTCACCACTGCTCCTGCGCGTGAACACTCAAAACAAACACACTTTCTGAATCAGCATGCGAGTAGCGCGACAAAAAGCTTCGGCGTCACCGCCTGACACCCCAAACCCAACAACCACTAGCGCATGCCCCTCTCACTGCACCAAAGGTAAGCCCTGTCGGGACGTTCACACTCCGTCGCGTTCATGCCACAACTTCGTTTTCTGCAGAGCAACTGTCTAGTGGATGCAACTATTCATACATGCGCCAACTGTTACTCCAGCTCCTCACACGATTCAAGGCCCACACCTCGACAGAACCTGCAGCACCATTCCGAACGACTGCTGACCAAGGCAGTCGCAGTGAGACAAGCAAACGTGCTTACGTCCTGACGTAAACAAAATAATAAGTTGCGCTTAGGCCAGCGATCGCTACGCGTCAGGTTTCTGCCTGGCCTTCTGTTCCGAGACCCCATCAGCCGGCACAACCATCACTTCT
>NW_013571892.1:1584-1975 GCF_000499745.2 Eimeria mitis
AACTCCGTCGCGTTCATGCCACAACGTCGTTTTCTGCAGAGCAACTGTCTAGTGGATGCAACTATTCATACATGCGCCAACTGTTACTCCAGCTCCTCACACGATTCAAGGCCCACACCTCGACAGAACCTGCAGCAGCATCCCGAACAACTGCTGACCAAGGCAGTCGCAGTGAGACAAGCAAACGTGCTTACTTCCTGACGTAAACAAAATAATAAGTTGCGCTTAGGCCAGCGTTCGCTACGCGTCAGGTTTCTGCCTGGCCTTCTGTTCCGAGACCCCATCAGCCGGCACAACCATCACTTCTTTTCCATCCAACACCAACCACCACTCTCACCCGCTCTACTGCAAAGTGCACAGCGTATGCCTTCCTTTTGTGGCGAGACGTGCT
>NW_013571892.1:2075-2500 GCF_000499745.2 Eimeria mitis
GTCACCCGCTCTACTGCAAAGTGCACAGCGTATGCCTTCCTTTTATGGCGAGACGTGCTGAAGAGGCAGAGGCACAACGCGGGATCGCCGCCGTCTGCGCTGATGAGACGCCAGCGACCCTACATGACATCCCTCCACGCAAGCCTACTCCACGGTGTTACCGTACACAACGCGTCGTTATTTTTGGCGTGTAAATGCGTCCACAAACGCGCTGATCCCCGCCTGCGTGCACCTGTCAAACTGCCCCTCCTCTCCTGCCAATGCGCAGCCGTCGCCACGTCGGTCAGGATAGTCCACCCCTGCGAAAATAGCACTTGCCGTCCCTGCACCTCGCTAACCACATGCCAAAAACTCTGTTGTCCGCAATAACCCCATGAAGTCAAGCCAAACGTCAAGGCGGTGTGCAGCGTAACCTGTCGTCTAAC
>NW_013571892.1:2758-2974 GCF_000499745.2 Eimeria mitis
GACGCCAGCGACCCTACAGGAAATCCCTCCACGCAAGCCTACTCCACACTGTTACCGTACACAACGAATTGCTATTTATGGCGTGTAAATGCGTCCACAAACGCGCTGATCCCCGCCTGCGTACACCTGTCAAACTGCCCCTCCTGTCCTGCCAATGCGCAGCCGTCGCCACGTCGGTCAGGATAGTCCACCCCTGCGAAAATAGCACTTGCCGTC
>NW_013571892.1:3074-3318 GCF_000499745.2 Eimeria mitis
TTTTTGTCGCGCTACTCGCATGGTGGTTCAGGAAGTGTGTTTGTTTTGAGTGTTCACGTGCAGGAGCAGTGGTGACACTCAGGCACTGAGGTTGGTGGTGACTGGATGAATAGCGGCAACACGGACTTGTTGTCCGTGCCCTGTACGTGCGGCGGCGACGGTAGGGTGATATGGCGGACGTGTTGACACGGCATTTGGAGAATGGCACCGAGCGTTTTGCAGCGTGCGTTTCGCGTAGGCACAG
>NW_013571892.1:3418-3888 GCF_000499745.2 Eimeria mitis
CGTCGTTATTTTTGGCGTGTAAATGCGTCCACAAACGCGCTGATCCCCGCCTGCGTGCACCTGTCAAACTGCCCCTCCTCTCCTGCCAATGCGCAGCCGTCGCCACGTCGGTCAGGATAGTCCACCCCTGCGAAAATAGCACTTGCCGTCCCTGCACCTCGCTGACCACATGCCACCAACTCTGTTGTCCGCAATAACCTCATGAAGTCAAGTCAATCGTCAAGGCGGTGTGCAGCGTAACCTGGCATCTAACATACTGCAACCACCCACAACTCTCACCCTCAACATCTGCTCATCCACGATTTGTTCTACGCACACGATAGTCTCACCCACTCGACGAATTTTTTCTGTCCCGCCGTCTCGTTAAATCCTCGTGTTCCCAGTGCTCACCTCCTGCGCGGAGTCACGTTTGCTTCGACTCAAACCCAGGCCCTTCTGCGTTTTGCCCTCAAACGCTTGTCAACTGTCTC
>NW_013571892.1:3988-4212 GCF_000499745.2 Eimeria mitis
ACCCTACTCTCACTGCGATTGTTGACTCTCACCGGCGCAGAGAGGCACTTGTTTCACATTCAGAAAAGCCATGCGCATCAGGCACCAGCTGCCGTAGCCCTCCGTTGACCGCGTATCCGCAAGGACGAGAACGCAGGTACTGCAAACATGCACGTGGCTCCTCCTCATCGTACGCAAGTGCATGACCGCTAGCGCCCCTTCCCCACATTTCGATTGCATTGAAA
>NW_013571892.1:4312-4529 GCF_000499745.2 Eimeria mitis
AAGGCACTTGTTCCACATTCAGGAAACCATGCGCATCAGGCACCAGCTGCCGTAGCCCTCCGTTGACCGCGTATCCGCAAGGACGAGAACGCAGGTACTACAAACATGCACGTGGCTCCTCCTCATCGTACGCAAGTGCATGACCGGTAGCGCCCCTTCCCCACATTTCGATTGCATTGAAAATCGTCAGCCGGCGTATTTACGTTCTATCTACGTG
>NW_013571892.1:4629-5258 GCF_000499745.2 Eimeria mitis
TTTAGAAGCTGTACTCGTCGATATTGCTTGCTTGGCTGCTGGGGACTGTGCCTACGGGAAACGCACGTTGCAAAAATCTCGGTGCCATTCTCCAAATGCCGTGTCAACACGTCCGGCATATCCCCCTACCGTCACCGCCGCAGGTATAAGCTACGGACAACACGTGCGTGCTGCCGCTATTCATCCAGTCACCACCAACCCCAGTGCCTGAGTGTCACCACTGCTCCTGCGCGTGAACACTCAAACCAAACACACTTTCTGAATCAGCATGCGAGTAGCCCGACAAAGTAATTTCCGCTTCACCGCCTGAAACCCCAAACCCAACCACCACTAGCGCATGCCCCTCTCACTGCACCAAAGGTAAGCCCCGTCGGGACGTTCACACTCCGTCGAGTTCACGCCACAACTTCGTTTTCTGCAGAGCAACTGTCTAGCGGTTGCAACTATTCCTACATGCGCCAACTGTTACTCCATCTGCTCACACGACTCAAGGCCCACACCTCGACAGGACCTGCAGCACCATTCCGAACGACTGTTGACCAAGGCAGTAGCGGTGAGACAAGCAAACGTGCTTACTTTCTGACGTACACAAAATAATAAGTTGCGCTTAGGCCAGCGTTCGCTACGCG
>NW_013571892.1:5358-5915 GCF_000499745.2 Eimeria mitis
CGCGCCAACTGTTACTCCATCTGCTCACACGACTCAAGGCCCACACCTCGACAGAACCTGCCGCACCATTCCGAACGACTGTTGACCAAGGCACTCGAAGTGAGGCAAGCAAACGTGCTTACTTTCTGACGTACACAAAATAATAAGTTGCGCTTAGGCCAGCGTTCGCTACGCGTCAGGTTTCTGCCTGGCCTTCTGTTCCGAGGCCCCATCAGCCGGCATCACCACCACTTCAGTTCCATCCAACAGCAACCACCATTCTCACCCGCTCTACTGCAAAGCGCACAGCGTATGCCTTCCTTTTGTGGCGAGACGTGCTGAAGGGGCAGAGGCACAACGCGGGTTCGCCGCCGTCTGCGCTGATGATATGCCAGCGACCCTACAGGACATCCCTCCACGCAAGCCTAGTCCACACTGTTACCGTACACAACGCGTCGTTATTTTTGGCGTGTGAATGCGTCGACAAACGCGCTGATCCCCGCCTGCCTACACCCGTCAAACTGCCCCTCCTCTCCTGCCAATGCGCAGCCGTCGCCACGTCGGTCAGGATAGTCCAC
>NW_013571892.1:5957-6835 GCF_000499745.2 Eimeria mitis
GTCCTCGCTGACCACATGCCGCCAACTCTGTTGCCCGCAACAACGTCATGAAGTCAAGAAAAGCGTCAAGGCGGTGTGCAGCGTAACCTGTCGTCTAACGTACTGCAACAAACCACAACTCTCACCCTCAACATCTGCTCATCCACGATTTGTTCGACGCACACGATAGTCTCACCCATTCGACGAATTTTATCTGTCCCTCCGTCTCGTTAAATCCTCGTGTTCCCAGTGCTCACGTCCTGCGCGGAGTCACGTTTGCTTCGACTCAAACCCAGGCCCTTCTGCATTTTGCCCTCAAACGCTTGTCAACTGTCTCCGGGCTTCTCACAAACTGCCCGCGTATATCGGCCCTACTCTCACTGCGGTTGTTGACTCTCACCGCCGCTGAAAGGCACTTGTTCCACATTCAGAAAAGCCATGCGCATCAGGCACCGAATGCCGTCGCCCTCCGTTGACCGCGTATCCGCAAGGACGAGAACGCAGGTACTACAAACATGCACATGGCTCCTCCTCACCGTACGCAAGTGCATGACCGCTAGCGCCCCTTCCCCACATTTCGATTGCATTGAAAATCGTCAGCCAGCGTATTTACGTTCTATCTACGTGTTCGGCATGTCTAGCGCCTGCGCGAAGCATTATTGTCCACGCATCATGACCATGTCGCGATGCATTCTCCCCTCAACCGCCCGTCAACGGCAGCCTAGCTATTCTATGCCTTCCATGTGTCTCGCCGACCCCTCGTCGCGTAAAGAGTGCCGCCGCGAACCACCCTCTTGCTCGAGTGCCAGCAACGCCTTCCGCCTTAGATGCTGTACTCGTCCATATTGCTTGCTTGGCTGCTGGGAACTGTGCCTACGCGAAACGCACGCTGCAAAACG
>NW_013571893.1:0-4903 GCF_000499745.2 Eimeria mitis
AGCATGGGTTTGACCGCCAGGATTGCCGCAATTCAGAGCAACGAACTCCCTTTTTAAAATGAATGTTACAACGAGCGAACCATAGAGCGTGCTGCTACATGTGGAGTCTGCGCTCAAGGCTCAGCAATTTCCAGGCTGAAGTGATTCGTATGGACGCAGCGAGAAAAAACTCAAATGTGAGCGTCCAACAGCTGTACGAAGTCCAGGCACGGAACGCCGACTGCCGGAAACAACAATAGCTTGCTGAACATGAAGGACGTCCAAAACTCTGAAGGTACAGAGGCCGTTCTCCATAATAATTCCCAGACGACGCTCCCGGGTCCTTCGACCAGTCTGATTGCATTCTACAAGGGGATGCCAAGTCTGCAAAGAATGTTTAGGCGAAGTACATTGTTGCCTAATACCACCCGGCCTGAAAACGGCATGCCTGTATATTAGGGTCTTGCACCCACAAATGTGCTCTTCCGACGGGCAACGGGGTGCCAACACGTTCTATTCTAACTCCGTCCGCTCGCTACCGAAGCCTCTGCTTGTGCGCCTACCCAGCGTTATGGCAGACACGAAGTTCAATCCATGAGCCAGGCAAAACATTGTTCGTCTTTTTTCCGGCATATTGGTCGCACAGTCNACACGAAGTTCAATCCATGAGCCAGGCAAAACATTGTTCGTCTTTTTTCCGGCATATTGGTCGCACAGTCTGCATTCCACGATGGTCCAGCTAGGAATCTGAAATGCATGCCGTTTCGGGCTGCCGATTAAGCATGGTAGACTGCCATCCATGTTACCCAACGAGCGCATCGTACCAACAGACGCTGGTTCGTAGCAGTGGCATTTCTAAGCAGCGGCTGGCAAGCAGACGTGCACAGGAACAAAGGGGTTGCAAGCATTACATAAGCACGATCGGTCCTCTCGTTGAGCTGAGGTTGGTCTGAAGGCCGGTTTTCGCATGTTTAACTAAACAGAGAGCGTGCGCATGCGGGCGAGACTCGGTATCATTGACGCTAGCGTATGAGTGAACTGCGCTCAAACGTGCTTGGCACAGGTAACAACAGGCTGCAGAGAGACGGAATACGACAGTCATCAAAGTTTGCGCGAAGCCTAGCAAATGACAAAGCCTTTGCAGAAACGGAACAGGTGCAACCCGACTCTTCTGGGAAAGACGCCGTGCTTGCCGGTCATTGTTTTGTCTGCTCTACCCACGCACGTTGTTCCTTTACCATTATATGCCGGTCATTCACAACAGATGTCAGCTGGGGGAACAACTGACTCCCTGTGTGAATCGAGAGATGCTGCAAGCAAAAAATCAAGTGCTACCCTACATTCACGGCCTGCGCTCCACAACTAATGCCACTGCCAAGCGGGGCAGAACGCTGTGTGGTCAACCGACGGCATGTATACGCCGCCAACATTCACAATAGCTTTGCAACCGAGAGAGATTTCGTTAAGTTAAAACTAATGAACTGGGCGGACGACGGCACTTTTGCTACCAATTCACTAACCTGGCAAGGGGACGCAGCAATTTCCACTTTTGTGAGGTTGCTGCATTTTCGTTTTAACCTTACGATATCTGTCTTGGCCACAACGGGCCAGCACGCACCCAGCGCCCCTTCCAAACAGCCCAACAGCCGTTGAAAACACCGTACGTTTTATGGCCATATATCTGACACGAGTTGCGGCAGGCAGCATCACCTGAGCACAACCCTTTCATGACTCCTTTTGCAGTATTCTAGCCTTCATGCAGGCCTAGCCGTTACGTATGCTTCGGTCGCGATCGAGTGGATCCTAGCGACCCAGCCGATCGCAGACGTTATCCGCCGCTGGGTCCAGCACAGTGTGCTGACAGTACAAACTCACAAGCTGAGGCAACGGTATCACTGCTCGGCTACAGATGCAGAATAAATTCAAGCGCGAGGGATGGAGGGACTGTACGACGCAGTACACTTTGAAGATTACGCTGCCTTTCGGCAAAATGGCGATATCAAGCCTCCTATATGATCCGTGGCGACACAGTGTTAGACCACCGCCTGTGTTGCAATATGTAACAAAACCATGTTTCATGGGTAGGTGTGCACTACGAAACCAGGTCACATAAATAGTGTCCACTACCGCCTCCAGCCACTACATCTGCAGTGAGCCGTAACGTCCACTAGATGTGCAGTAGCATCTTCTTAAGTAGTCCCCTGCAGTGCTGGACAGATGAGCGAACAGTAATTTGCGGCACCCAATAACATTCAGGACCCCGCAGTCCAGAGGACACAGCTTCAGCTCAGTCATAACTGCCGTACAGACGACGAAAAGATAACATCTCAGCAGAAGGTGAACGCCTTATCCATGAGTGTAGAAGGCAGTATCAGCCAGTCAAACAATAGGAGCATGGACAGCAAGCTACAGGAACTAAGACGACTGGTCCGAGTTCCCTACAGCACGCTCCAGCCTTCGTGAAAACAGGCGCGCCGAGTGCGTACGCTGCACCTACTAGACACCATCTGGCGAGTATGCATCAGAAGAATTTGTTCCATAGAGCAACCTTGTGTAATCAAAATCATCTGCGCACATATAGATCGAACTCTGGAGCGTCGACGGAGAATCAAATATGTAGAGTCACACTAAGGGGACGGCGCAGTAATTGTGGAAACCGATGTGTGCGCTGGCCCTGCTACAGGTGGTATCCAACTTGTCGTCGTCTATCCAGTTCCACAATATCACAACGGGAGAGTATGCAGCCACCGCCTCTCCCTAATAGCCCAACAACCACCGTACGATGTATGGCCTTATATCTGACACGAGTTGGGGCAGGCATCATCACTTGAGCACAAAAAGTTCTTGACTCCTTTTGCACTATTCTAGCCCTCACACACGCCAAGCCGTAACATGTGTTCCGGTCGCGATCGAGTGGATCAGTGCGATCCAGCCGATCCCAAATGGTATCGGCCGCTAGGTCCAGCACAGCATGCTGAGAGTACAAACTCACAAGCTGGTGGAGGTAACGGCGTCACTGCTCGGGTACACATGACCAATACGTTCGAACACGTGGAATGAGAGAGTCTATAAACTGGATTATGTATAATATACTGATCATGCTGCCTCTTGGGGTGGCGGCGATCTCAAGCTTCCTAAATGATCTGTGGCGGCACATCGTTGAAACAGAACCGTCTTCGATCCTGGCAGGTGGCTCGTTCGAAACAAACACGCGCATGCGCCTCAGTCCTGCCACAAGCACGCGCAACAACCGCCTACCTCAATCCCCTTGGATTTTATATGAAACCGATCGGGCCTCAGCGAAACCCCGCTGCACCTTAACATACATGAAGTACGGGCATTCTAGTACTTCGGAGAGCGGTATGTGGTCTGCATACGTGTCTACTGTTTTACCGCACCCAGCTTACAGCCTGACGACGGAAATGAATGGCAACTAGCCTGTGGCCACACCGTGAAAAGACCCCGGTCAGCGCAAGAGGGCTTCATAGCAGAGTAGCTAAAAAGGCGGCACCAGGCATGAAGTGCCGCATGCATACACGTACAATCTTACCGGAGAGAGAAAACAGCAACTTTGTGTGAGGTGCAAATGATATTTAAAAGCCGAGGTTAACAGTGAGGCGAGAAAGCAAAATATAACCTGATGTCCAGACTGCGTGGATTCGTCTACAAGGCCCTAAGAAAGCGAACCAAATGAAGAGAGCGCGATTTGCTTGAGAAGCACATTGGCGGCATATGGATGGTCCACTGGAATGCAGGCAACTTGCCCGTTCAAATCATGCCAGGGCCACTGGACGCAGATGTCCACCAACTGCAGCCACACTGGTAAGGCGCCAGCAGTAGGAGCCGCTGAAGTATACCACTCGATCCGTTACACAAAGTGACACGCTATCCAGCAGTCGGCGCCTTCCGCTCAAATGTCATCACAACACCAAGTACTAAATCGGACCGCCACAACACCTTGCAACACTTCCACAGCACATGATATCTTCTCAACAACGAAGCAACTATGACTATGTTAGTCGCATTTAGCTGCGTCCTTCATCGATGCGTGAACCAAGGCATCCATTGCTGAAAGCTTTTTCTTAAAAGTAGGAGGTTCGTGATTACAATACAACGGAACTACGGGCGATGCAGTGCGTTCTCTTTCAACAAGGGAACCAATCCGTCATATACTTCTTTCCCAGTTGACAGCCTGCATGCCAGGCAAATACGCAGAGTCCACACTTTGCTACCTGGAGACGGAATGTTGTATGGCTCCAAGCCTGTATTACCTCTGGTTTGTTGACGAGCTACTCTCCCTCAAGCACCCATAAACTACAACACCAAGCAGGCACCAGGTATAACCATATGAAGAGTATACCATCAACTCTCAAAAACTGTTTACAGGGCCGCGTGTCCTGGCTAGGCCTATAGAACCCTCGCCAGTTATGGAGTTCCGCTAATAAAGGCGCACAGCCTGTCTCGCGGAAGCGAATTGCAAACGCCTTGTGAATAGAGCTTGAGGTAGCGGACGCTGCTGTAAGCAATAGGCAAAATAGTGATATCCCTGTATATAATCTGGTGTTCAAATTGTGCTGCTTGTTCTATAAGTCCTTAAGTAGGCGCAAAGCATGACGATACGGGGATGTGCCTATAAAGGACACTGGCGGCAGATGCCTAGCCGAACAGAATGCGAGACAGTTTCTCGTTTAAATCCCGCCAGAGGCAGCGGCTGCAGAATTCCACAAACTGCGCCACACTAATAAGGCGCCAAGCGGAAGGAACTGCTGAAGTAAGCCACTCCAACCGGCAAACAAAGCGGCACGTTATCCAGCAATCGGTTCCTTAAACTAAATTGCCATCACTACGCCATGCTTTGACCGTAATAGCCGGAGCGTTTTGCAACGCAAGTACAGCACAGGGCACGTTGCCTAGATCTGTGAGC
>NW_013571893.1:5143-5844 GCF_000499745.2 Eimeria mitis
CCCATGGACACTGAAGAGGTACACAGACCAGCACCTATAGCCTGGCCTGGAAACACAAGGTCAACAGAGGTTCATACCAGTCCACATCTTAGGTTTTAAAAACATTGTTGTATACGAGCAGCAGACTGCGCCTCTCCTCTAGACAGACACTCCAGCTGCTCCGTTTACGCGGAGAGCAGGCACATGGACAACTGGCATTTAGCTAAGTCCTGCACGCACTCCCTGGATGCACCAGTGAAGGCGAGAGGATCTCTCGTGAGGTAAACTGCCAGGTACTGGCAGATGCATAAGGGAACTCCTAGTTTGGACAACATGGTTTGGGACAGTGGAAGACATCTCACCCAGCAAACGGCTCCTCCGGCGGTGGGTCAAGCGGCAACGCAGTCATGGGACCGTTTCATCACCACTTTTCGCGTGAACAGGCAAACGCGAAGGCATCAGCTCCTGCCAGGTATGTGCGACGTTTAGGGTTTAGGGTTTATCAGCCACGCAGCATCGGCCAAGGATCCCGCGTGGGTCCAAGAACTCCTTTACAGGATCACGCGGACAGGCAAGCTGCGTCGAAACGCCATTATGCTTAACATGTCACACATACTATTGCACAGCCTGTTTGATGAGACACAGCAGTCACTGGTCTCTAAGTGTGTGAGGCACGAGGGGGCTGGTAGCTGAGATGGACCGCATGTTATGCTCGAAAGAAG
>NW_013571894.1:0-777 GCF_000499745.2 Eimeria mitis
GGGGGCCCCCCCCCCCATGGGGGCCCCCCCCATGGGGGCCCCCCCTATGGGGGCCCCCCTGGGGGGCCCCGCCCCCATGGGGGCCCCCTCTGAGCTGGTGGGGGCCCCCCAGGGGGGGGGCCCCCTCAGAAGAGAAGGAGGGGTAGAGGGTACGCCTGGAGGGGGGGCCCTCGGTATGGGGGGCCCCCTGGGTACAGGGGGAGCTCATGGGGGCCCCATTGGCGGGGGCCCCCTTGCGGGGGGCCCCCCAGGGGGGGCCCCCCTTGGGGGCCCCCTTGGGGGCCCCCCAGGGGGGCCCCCCCTGGTGATGCCTGCTGAGAGGCCCCCTGCTTTGTTTCAGATTTATATTGAGTTGGTTTGCTTGTGTTTAAGTCCTTTGGTGTGGTGAGATATATAAACCCTAAACCCTAAACCCTAAACCCTAAACCCTAGAAAGAGAGAAATGTATAAATATATAAATATGGAGTGGTATATAAATATATAAAGATATACAGATTAGAGAAAGAAACTAAAATAAAAATAAAATAAAAATAAAAATAAAATAAAATAAATAAAAATAATTTTTTGAGGGTTTAGGGTTTAGGGTTTAGGGTTTAGGGTTTAGGGTTTAGGGTTTGTGTGTGTGTTTCAGTTTGTTGACTGCGTGGGTGTCTTGGCGTTTATATAAAGCTCAGCTGCCGCTGCTGCTGCTGGAGGGGGATTATATATTTCATTCGTTTGCTGCAGCAGAAGACACACCGCTGCTGCAGCAGCAGCAGCAGCAGCAGCAGCAGCAGC
>NW_013571894.1:877-965 GCF_000499745.2 Eimeria mitis
ATAATTTTTTTAGGGTTTAGGGTTTAGGGTTTAGGGTTTAGGGTTTAGGGTTTAGGGTTTAGGGTTTGTGTGTGTGTTTCAGTTTGTT
>NW_013571894.1:1065-1194 GCF_000499745.2 Eimeria mitis
AGCAGCAGCAGCAGCTGCTGCTGCTGGGGCCTGAGTGTACATTCATTCCCTTTAGAGGGGAGGGGAGAACCCTAGGCAGCCCGAGAGACAAAACCTAGCTGCAGCAGCAGCAGCAGCAGCAGCAGCAGC
>NW_013571894.1:1294-1634 GCF_000499745.2 Eimeria mitis
TGCTGCTGCTGGGGCCTGAGTGTACATTCATTCCTTTCAGAGGCGAGGGGAGAACCCTAGGCAGCCCGAGAGACAAAACCTAGCTGCAGCAGCAGCAGCAGCAGCAGCAGCAGCAGCAGCAGCAGCAGCAGGAAGTGCAGCAGCAGTAGTAGTCAGAGTAGCAGCAAGTGCAGCAGCAGCAGCAGCAGCAGTTGCTGCTGCTGCTGCTGCTGCTGCAGTGCAGAGTTTTTATTAAATTTTATCGCAATTTTTATGTCTTGGCGAGGAACTAGCAGCAGCAGCAGCAGCAGCAGCAGCAGCAGCAGCAACAGCAGCAGCAGCAGCAGCAGCAGCAACAACA
>NW_013571894.1:3899-4146 GCF_000499745.2 Eimeria mitis
CTGTTGCTGCTGCTGCTGCTGCTGCTGTTGCTGCTGCTGCTGCTGCTGCTGGCGCTTCGGATGGTCTGGCTAGTTTGGGGGAGAGGAGAATCTTTGTTTGCTTCTGCTGCTGCTGCTGCTGCTGCTGCTGCTGCGGCTGCTGCTGCACTTGCTGCTGCTTCTTCTCCTGCTGCTTTTGCTGCCGCATCTCCTGCTGCTGCTGCTGCAGCAGCTGCTGCAGCTGAATGCGCTGGCCTTGCTGCTTGAA
>NW_013571894.1:4246-4599 GCF_000499745.2 Eimeria mitis
AGTTTGCTGCCTACCGGTTGTGCTGCCGCAAGGCGGTCTTTGGGGAACCCAAGATAGAAGCACGTGCTGCTGTTGCTGCTGCTGCTGTTGCTGCTGCTGCTGTTGTTGCTGCTGTTGTTGCTGCTGCTGCAGAGGCCAGTGGCTGCGTCGCCGGCAGCTCCTGCTTGTGCTGCTGCTGCTGCTGCTGCTGCTGCTGCTGCTGCTGAACTAAGCAGCATGCTGTTGCAACGCCCGCTTGTCTTCCTGCTGCTGCATTTGCTGCTGGTGTTGCTGCTGCTGCTGTTGCTGCTGCTGCTGCTGCTGGCGCTTCGGATGGTCTGGCTAGTTTGGGGGAGAGGAGAATCTTTGTTTGC
>NW_013571894.1:4699-4818 GCF_000499745.2 Eimeria mitis
AGGCATCCGTGGGGTTGACGTCTGCTGCTGCTGCTGCTGCTTCTGCTGCTGCTGCTGCATGCGTGGTTGCTGATGTTTGTGTTGCATTTGCTGTTTCTGCTGCTGCACTTCTTTCTCCT
>NW_013571894.1:7513-8357 GCF_000499745.2 Eimeria mitis
GAATAGTCAAAGGAAGCAGGCCGCAGCAACCGCTGCTGCTGCTGCTGCTGCTGCTGCTGCTGTTGCTGCTGCTGCTGCTGCTGCTGCTGCTCAGTCGGGTGCGAGAGCATCCGAATGCTCTCCATTTTAAAGCCAAAGCCAGAGCAGCAGCTGCTGCTGTTGCTGCTGCTGCTGTTGCTGCTGCTGCTGCTGCTGTTGCTGCTGCTGCTGCTGCTGATACAGGCTGTTGCTGCTTGCTGCGCAGCAGCAGCAGCAGCAGCAATTTGGGGGTCTAAGCCCATACAGAGAAAACCCTCGAGGACCTGCTGCATGTGTTTATTGTTTTTTATTTCTTTTTCTTTTTCTGTTTCTTGCTGCTGCTGCTGCTGCTGCTGCTGCTCATCTAGCCTCTTGCTGCTGCTGCTGCTGCTGTTGCTGCTGCTGTTGTCGTTGCTTATGCTGCTGCTGCTGCTGCTGTGTTTGTACGTTATGCTGCTGCTGTTGCTGCTGCTGCTGCTGTTGCTGCTGCTGCTGCTGCTGCTGCTGCTCTGGGGATGAAGCGGTAAAGAAGATGCCATGAAACTACGAGGAGTGTTGCTGTTGCTGCTGTTCTTGCTGCTGCTGCTGCTGCTGCTGCTGCTGCTGCTGCTGCTGTTGCTGCTGCTGCTGCTGCTGCTGAGCAGCGGGGTTCGAGGGCCTAGGTTAGGGGAAGATACCTTAGTTGCTGCTGCAGTAGTTTGTGTGTTTGTATTTTTTGCTGCTGCTGCTTGGTGGTCTGGGCTGGTCCGGTGCATCGCAGCAGCAAAAAGAAAATGAAAATAAAGAGAGACAGAAGGAGAAGAAAAAGTGTTTTAAATAACTCTGT
>NW_013571894.1:11008-11451 GCF_000499745.2 Eimeria mitis
AGCCTTCCTCAGCAGTTGGGGGGGCCCCTAAGGCCGCCTGTATGCAATTAAATAAAACACAGATATTTTTTTTTATTTATTTTTTATTTATTTTATTTATTTATTTGTTTTATTTATTTATTTATTTTTATTTATTTATTTATTTATTTTATTGTTTCTTTTTGGTTGTTTTGTTTGTTTTTTTTATTTTTTGTTTTTTGTTTTTTGTTTTTTTTTGTTGCTTTTTGTGGCTATACATTTATTGTATTTGTTAGTTAATTTATTTTCATTTATATTATATTATATTATATATATTTATTTATTTATTTATTTATTTTATTTATTTAATTTATTTATTTTTTTTATTTTTTTTTATTTTTTTGTTTTTTCTTCTTACAAATTCGTCGGCGAGGTGCCTGCAATTGACGTCATTATTCTTTTTTGTTTTTTTTTTTTTTTTTTTT
>NW_013571894.1:12818-13310 GCF_000499745.2 Eimeria mitis
GCAGAGAGACTCCGCTGCCCTGCGAGGGTTTAGGGTTTAGGGTTTAGGGTTTAGGGTTTAGGGTTTAGGGTTTAGGGTTTGAGGTTTTTAGGTTGTAGAGGCTAGGGTTTTGAGGGTTTAGGGTTTAGGGTTTGCGGCTTTGAGTGTCTAGGGTTTAGGGTTTAGGGTTTAGGGTTTAGAGTTCGTTTACCTGTGGCCTTTCCTCTAGCCTGTGAAAGCAATTTAAGGTTTAGAGTTTAGGGTTTAGGGTTTAGGGTTTAGGGTTTAGGGTTTGTTGCTGACGTACCTGCATAAGCTGGCTATAGAGTATCTCCTTCATATCTGTTGAGTATTAGGGTTTAGGGTTTAGGGTTTAGGGTTTAGGGTTTAGGGTTTAGGGTTTAGGGTTTGATGATGCGATAAACAGCAGCCCACCACAAAAAAAAAAATAATAAAAATAATAAAGTAAAATAAAATAAAATAAAACAAAAAGAAAAACAACAAGAAAAAAAA
>NW_013571894.1:14739-15418 GCF_000499745.2 Eimeria mitis
CTATATATATATATATATATATATTTTAAATAAAAAATAATAATATTTATTTCATTATAAAGAAAAAATACAAACATGTATGCGGCCTGTATATGAAACAAGAACGAAACCTAGATCGCGGTGGTGTTAGAGAGAAAACAAGAGAAAGTATATTTATATTTTATATATTTATATTTATAAAATAAAAAAATAAATTTTATATTTATAAAATAAAAATATAAAAATATTTATATATTTATATACTCTACAGGATCTGAACTCCACAAGAAAAGCACCAGAAAAAGTGTATTTTTTCATTTTTTTTTTTTCTTTTTTTTTTCTTTTTTTTTTCTTTTTTTTTATTATTTAATTAAAATATATGAAAATAAATAAAAAGAATGCAATTTGATACAATAGGTGGGGTGATAGAGGCCCCAATAAGCCCACATATTCGTTCTGTATGGGGAGAAGAAGAAACACACATATGCAGTTCAGAAAGCGCAACAATTCGGGTGTCTATACACCTCATTTGTTGTTTATTTTTCGGTGGTTTTGTTCTCTGGGGTATGGTTGCTGAACCCCCCATAATAGGTTTTTTCTGTAGCGACAATAGTATAAAATATCCCTTACTAGATGAAACAATACCATCTACATTAGCTACAGTTTTAGTTATTTGTATTCCTCTTATTTTATTTTTTTA
>NW_013571894.1:15573-15821 GCF_000499745.2 Eimeria mitis
AAATATAGCGAAGCTATCTATAGGTAGATTAAGGCCTCATTTTCTATCTGTATGTAAACCTGATTGGTCTGTGTTGCAGTGTACAGACACCTCAGGAGATATATATATAAATAAATATGAATGTAAAGGAGAAAATGTAGAAGCTATAAAAGAAGCACGTCTTAGTTTTTTTTCGGCTCACAGCAGCAACTCTACATGCGCTATGCTTTATACATTAATATATATACAATATCGTTTATCTTGTTCTT
>NW_013571894.1:15921-16160 GCF_000499745.2 Eimeria mitis
TTGTAGCGACAATAGTATAAAATATCCTTTATTAGATGAAACAATACCATCTACATTAGCTACAGTTTTAGTTATTTGTATTCCTCTTATTTTATTTTTTTATATAGAGTTAATACATTCTTATATATACGAAAAAAAAAACTTTATATCTACATCACCACATATACTATTTTTTTCTTTTTATATACCGAAAATACTTATAAATATTTATATTATTTTAGGTGGTTTTATATTTAGTT
>NW_013571894.1:16260-17017 GCF_000499745.2 Eimeria mitis
ATATATATACGAAAAAAAAAACTATATATCTACATCACCACATATACTTTTTTTTTCTTTTTATATACCGAAAATACTTATAAATATTTATATTATTTTAGGTGGTTTTATATTTAGTTTATTATTTAATTTTTCTTTAGCTAATATAGCTAAGCTATCTATAGGTAGATTGAGGCCTCATTTTCTATCTGTATGTAAACCTGATTGGTCTGTGTTGCAGTGTACAGACACCTCAGGTGATATATATATAAATAAATATGAATGTACAGGAGAAAATATAGAAGCTATAAAAGAAGCACGTCTTAGTTTTTTTTCAGCACACAGCAGCAACTCTACATGCGCTATGCTTTATACATTAATATATATACAATATCGTTTATCTTGTTCTTCTTATTGTTTATATATTCCTTCTCTTTATAGACAAAGAATAAACAACAACAACAGCAGCAACAACAGCAGCAGCAGCAGCAGCAGCAGCAGGAGGAGACGTATTTTATTTTATATGTATGATGCTACTATCGCACTAAAACCCTTTATACAAGCTTCTCTTCTTCTTCTTTCTTTTTTTATTTCTCTTTCTAGGGTTATGGATTTCTTTCATCATCCTTCTGACGTAGCTATCGGTATTTTTGTTGGTGCTCTTGTTGCTTTTTATTCGGCTTTCTATGTTAGTAAAATACATACCATCAATAGAGTATAAGTTTATATATATATTTATATATATTTATATATTTATATTTATATATATATATATATA
>NW_013571894.1:17406-17869 GCF_000499745.2 Eimeria mitis
CAAAAAAATAATTTTTATTTTTTTTATTTTTTTTTATTTTTTTTTATTTTTATTTTCTTACGGTTTATTTCTGCTGTTTTTTGTAGCCAGTCTTTTGGCTCGACATCAAAATGAAGCTGCATGCAACAAAAAAATAAAAAAAAATAAAAAAATAAAAAAATAAATAAAAAATAAATAAAAATAAATAAAATAAAAAGAAAAAACACACACAGAAATATAGTTTTATAAGGACAGAAGAAAATGAAAAAATAAATCAAAAAGAAGAAACAAAAACACACAAAGAAAGAAAAATAAAATAAAATAAAATTAAAAAAATTAAAATAAAATAAAAAATGTATAAGTGATTAAAAAAAAAGAAAGAAACAAAACAAACAAAAACGCAGCAAGCGAATCGACAGAAAAAAAAAAAAAAAAAAAAAAAAAAAAAAAAAAAAAAAAAAAAAAAAAAAAAAAAAAAAAAAAA
>NW_013571894.1:17887-19172 GCF_000499745.2 Eimeria mitis
GAAATAATAAAAACAAGAGAGAAAGAGTTTAAGAAAGAGAAAAATAAGATAAAGAAAGAGAAAAAGAACTAAAAAAAGAAAAAAACAAAAAAATAAAAAAAAATAAAAAAAAAAAAAATAAAAAAATATTTTAATTTTAATATTACGTTGATAGAAGGAAAATCGAGGTCGTCGTCGTCGCTCCCCTGCCTGCACAAAAAAAGAGAAAAAAAACCAAAAATAAAATAAAAAAATAAATAAAATAAATAAAATAAAATAAATTAAATAAAATAAATTAAATAAATTAAATTAAATAAATTAAAAAAATTAAATAAATTAAATAAATTAAATTAAATAAACTCACGAGGGAGCGTAAAGAAGTAAAAATGCAGCGAACAAACGCCAAAATAAGAAAAATAAAACAAACAAAATAAATAAAACAAACAAAATAAATTAAATTAAATAAATTAAAATAAACAAAATAAATTAAAATAAAATAAAATAAAATAAATAAACTCACCAGGGAGCGTAAAAAAGTAAACATGGAGCGAACAAACGCCAAAATAAAACAAATAAAACAAACAAAATAAACAAATAAAACAAATAAAATAAATTAAAATAAACAAAGTAAATTAAAATAAATTAAATAAATTAAAATAAATAAATTAAAATAAAATAAATAAACTCACCAGGGAGCGTAAAAAAGTAAACATGGAGCGAACAAACGCCAAAACAACACAAATAAAACAAACAAAATAGACAAACCAAACAAAATAAATAAATAAAACAAATAAAATAAATTAAATTAAATAAAATAAATTAAAATAAATAAAATAAAATAAAATAAATAAACTCACCAGGGAGCATACGTCAACCCAATATCCTGAGCAACAGGCGGCTGTACCGAACCAGGCGGAAAGTTTTCGTTTCCTTGTCGTTGTGGGCTCATAAACCTTTGTTTTTTCTGTTTTTTTTTTGTTTTTTTTTGTTTTTTTTTGTTTTTTTTAAAAAATAAATAAACATTTACAAATATTTCGGGTTTTTTCGCGAAAATTTCAGAAAAAAATAATAAAATTTAAGGCATTTACCGTCGATGATGGCGCGCGAACTGAACCACCAAACGAAACCAAGAAAACAGAAACACAAAGAAAGCTGTATTTTTTCAACATATTTTCTTCGTTTCACTTTTATTTTGTTTTTTAAAAGTTTATTTTAATTAAAAAACAAAAAAAAAACAAAAAAAAACATCTCTTTCCCCGAAAAAAAACAAAAAAAAAATATAAATAAATCGATGATTCAATGCAAA
>NW_013571894.1:19272-19477 GCF_000499745.2 Eimeria mitis
ACATCTCTTTCCCCGAAAAAAAACAAAAAAAAAATATAAATAAATCGATGATTCAATGCAAATCCCGCGGTGTGCAGTTTCAGGTGTATAGGCAGCTCAATTCAACAAAAAATTTATTTTTATATTTTTTTCAGTTTTTTTTTCATTTTATTTGTTTTTTTGCCTTTTTTTTTATTTTATTATATGTAAAATATAAAAATATTAA
>NW_013571894.1:19577-19810 GCF_000499745.2 Eimeria mitis
CATTTTATTTGTTTTTTTGCCTTTTTTTTTATTTTATTATATGTAAAATATAAAAATATTAATATTTATGTATTATGTATACATCTATAAGTGTAAATAATACATATTTATTATTTTTTTGTTTGTTTAGGGTGGTTTGTTTCTCTATTTGTATTTGTTTGTTTCTTTATTTGTATTTCTTTTTTTTTCTTTTTTTTTTTTTTTTTTTTTTTTTTTTTTTTTTTTTTGTTTTT
>NW_013571894.1:19910-21259 GCF_000499745.2 Eimeria mitis
TTGTTTCTGTTTTTGTAGTTGTGTGTTTTTTTATTGCATTTGTTTGTTTTTGTTTTTGTTTTGTATTTATTTGTTTCTTCATTTCGAGTTGTTTACTTCTTTATTTGTATTTTTTTGTTTTATTTGTTTGTATTAAACTAATTAAATTAATTTAATTAATTTTTATTAATTTGTTCTAAACCCTAAACCCTAAACCCTAAACCCTTTTCAGGGCTTTGCTCACCTAAACCCTAAACCCTAAACCCTAAACCCTAAACCCTAAACCCTAAACCACTTTTTTATTTGTTTTAAATCAAAAGAAACATAGAATCCAAAAAACGATGAAAATACGCCTTAAAAAGAGGCGGTCCTTGAACACCACATAAACCCTAAACCCTAAACCCTAAACCCTAAACCCTAAGTCCCAAACCAAAAAAGCCAAACCCTAAACCCTAAATCGTAAACCCTAAACCCTAAACCCCCAAGATCACCCCTTAAACCCTAATCCCTAAACCCTTACCCGTCAGAAAACGTTTTTAGATTGAATGAGGGTTTACACATCAATATTAGGGTTTAGGGTTTAGGGTTTAGGGTTTAGGGTTTAGGGTTTAGAGGTATCTTCTGCTTTTTTAAAAAAAGAAGAAATATCAGCAGCAACTCGTTTTGTGGTTTTCTTTGATTTGGCGGCGCGAGGAGCAGATATAGCTTCCTTTTCCACTGCTGCACACAAACCCTAAACCCTAAACCCTAAACCCTAAACCCTAAACCCTAAACCCTAGACCCTAAACCCTTGATCCCTAAACGCAGATTATAGTGGATCTGCTGAATGTAGAAAGACAGCTGGTGATAGAACACACAAACCCTAAACCCTAAACCCTAAACCCTAAACCCTGAGGCATCATAGAACAGCGTTTAGGGTTTAGGGTTTTAGGGTTTAGGGTTTAAGCATGCAGCAGCAGCTAGAGTGTACACTCTATGAATTCAGTGTTTAGGGTTTAGGGTTTAGGGTTTAGGGTTTAGGGTTTAGGGTTTGGCTTGCCTATTACTGGAGCCGCCACGGGGGCCTCCTCTTCCTCTCCCTCATACTCATCCGCAACCACATACTTACACTCTAACACACAAACCCTAAACCCTAAACCCTAAACCCTAAACCCTAAACCCTAAACCCTAAACCCTAAACCCCCTAAACCAGTCTCTGTTCAGGGTCTCGAGAGTGTCCCTTTCAAGATATAAATTCTCCACTAAAAAACACAAAGGCTCGGCATCTTTTCTATGCTGCATGCGTAGACCGCAGGATACCTGGTAAACCCTAAACCCTAAACCCTAAACCCTAAACCCTAAACCCTAAACCCTAAACCCTAAACCCTAAA
>NW_013571894.1:21292-21413 GCF_000499745.2 Eimeria mitis
CGGCAATCCGCCTCTGCTGATCATCGTCACTGCAGCAACACACAAAACCCTCTCAAACCCTAAACCCTAAACCCTAAACCCCAAACCCTAAACCCTAAACCCTAAACCCTAAACCCTAAAC
>NW_013571894.1:22049-23962 GCF_000499745.2 Eimeria mitis
GATGAGGGATTCAAAGGGGTGGCTAATGCTGGCGCATTCGTCTAGAATTTTTTTAGGGTTTAGGGTTTAGGGTTTATATATGGTAGATATGATATAAATAATTAAATACATTTAATTTAACTTATAAATACAATCAACAAAACAATGCATGCATGCATGCATGCATTGTTTTGTGCATGCATGCATGCATGCATGCATGCATGCATTGTTTTGTTTATTATATTTGTATATTTATTTTTATAGGGTTAAAGAATCTCTTTTCTGCTTCTAGCAACAGCAAAATAACAGACGAAGAAAAAATAAATAAAAAGGAGACAGCTGCTACTGACTGCGGAGACAGTGCCGTCAATGCTGCAGGTATATATATATAAATAAATTTTTTTTTTTTTTTTTTTTTTTTTTTTTTTTTTTTTTTTTTTTTTTTTTTTTTTTTTTTTTTTTTTTTTTAATTATATGTATAATTAATATATTTGTTTTTGTTTATTATATATATATATATGTTTTGTTTCGTTTATTTTATCTGTTTTGTTTATTTGTTGTATTTGTTTTATTTTATTTTATTTTATTTTATTTTATTTGTTTTGTTTGTGTTCAATTCTATTTATTTTATTTTATTTATTTTATTTTATTTATTTTATTTATTTAGTTTTATTTGCTTTGTTTATTTTATTTATTTAATTTAATTTTATTTGTTTTGTTTGTGTTAAATTCCATATATTTTATTTTGTTTGTTTGTTTCGTTTGTTTTGTTTGCATTCTATTCTATTTATTTTATTTTATTTATTTTATTATATTTATTTAATTTATTTAATTTGTTTTGTTTGTATTCAATTCTATTTATTTTATTTTATTTATTTATTTATTTATTTAATTTATTTATTTTATTTATTTAACTTATTTAATTTGTTTTGTTTGTGTGTATATTTGTATAGGTTTCGCGTTGCAGCTGCATACAAAGATGCCTTTGGTTCGTTCTGCGTATAATATATGTTTATATGGGGGCCGTTATTGTTTTATAGAAAATTATATTATATATTCTGCTGCTGAGATAAAAAATAAAATAAAAAATACAAATAAAACACAAGTACTCAGACATGGTTCTGTTGCTTTTTCTATTTGTGCTCTTAAACAAGATATAAATAAAAATAAAAATAAAAATAAAAATAAAAATACAAAAATACAAAAAAAAAATAAAAATAATAATAATACAATACAAACTGATGAACAATTAAATACAGATACAGATGCTCAAGCAGAACCTTCTGCTGCTGCTGATGCTGCTGCTGCTGCTGCTGCACCTGCTGCTGCTGCTGCTGCTGCTGCTGCTGCACCTGCTGCTGCTGCTGGATCGGGGAGACGGCAGAGAAACAAAGAGAAGAAACAGAGTATTAGAAAAATAAATTAAAATGAAAAAATAAATAAAACAAAACAACAAAAAAAAAACAAAAGAAAAAAAAAACAAAAACAATATATATCAACTGAAGACAAAGAAACACAAAATGCAGTTTAATTAATTTTTATATTTATATAAAAATATAAATATAAATATAAATATAAATATAAATATAAATATAAATATAAATATAAATATAAATATAAAAATATAAATATAAATATAAATATAAATATAAATATAAATATAAATATAAATATAAATATAAATATAAATACAGAATATAAATATAAATATAAATATAAATATAAATATAAATATAAATATAAATATAAATATAAATATAAATTATATTTATTTTCTTCTTTTTCTATTTATTTCTGTGCGGCTGTCTTTTCTCGTTTTTCTTTTGCGTTGTTTGGTTTTATGTAAATGCAGACAAATTCAGTTTATTATATAAATATATAAATATAAATATATAAATAAATAAATATATATATTTATATAAATATATATATTT
>NW_013571895.1:0-451 GCF_000499745.2 Eimeria mitis
ATATAAATATATATAAATATATATATATATATATATATATATATATATGTATACATATAGATATTACACTATATATAAGAAGAAGACAAAAAGATAAAATAAGTATTTATATTATTTTATTTATTTTATTTTTATTTATTTTTTTATTTTTATTTTTATTTTGTTTCGTTTTCTTTTTCTTCTGTCTTTGCAACATCTTTTGTTTTCTCTTCTTTTTCTTCTGCTGCTGTTTCTTTTGTTGCTGCTGCTGCTGCTGCTGCTGCTGCTGCTGCTGCTGCTGCTCTGCTGCTCTTCAGCAGCACTTGGCTGCCTACCCCTTCGCCTCCACTGCAGCGCGGGAGAGGCATGAGAGGAATGCACAACGCCGCGAGAGAATCGACGAGCTTGCTGCTGCTGCTGCTGCTGCTGCTGCTGCTGCTGCTGCTGCTGCTGCTGCTGCTGCTGCTGCTGC
>NW_013571895.1:551-862 GCF_000499745.2 Eimeria mitis
CTGCTGCTGCTGCATGTACAGACCTCTGCTGCTGTTTGGGTGGGGAGATGGGGCCCTCCGGCGGAGACGCCAGGAGCGAGCATCACCGGTGCCTGCAGCAGCTGGAGCAGCAGCAGCAGCAGCAGCAGCAGCAGAAGCAGCAGCAGCAGCAGCAGCAGAAGCAGCAGCAGCATCAACAGACAGTTGTCTCTGTCTTTCTCTTGGGATATCATCGTAGGTGATGGAGCGTCGTGTGGGGGGTGCAGCAGCAGCACGAGATGAATCTGCTTCTGTGGTGCTAGCAGCTGTGTGTTTCTCTTTGCTGCTGCTGA
>NW_013571895.1:962-1621 GCF_000499745.2 Eimeria mitis
GCAGCAGCAGCAGCAGGAGCAGCAGCAGCAGCAGCAGAGGGAGAAGCAGCAGAAACTGCTGCTTCTCCCTCTGCTTCTGCTGCAGCTTCTGCTACTCCTGCTGCTGCTGCTGCTGCTGCTGCTGCTGTAGCTGCTGCAGCACGAGATGAATCTGCTTCTGTGGTGCTAGCAGCTGTGTGTTTCTCTTTGCTGCTGCTGACTATGGATGCATAGGTGATAGAGGGAGAGCTGCCTATACACCTGAACGCATGCACGCCGTGGCTGCGTCTTGCTGCTGCTCCTTGGGGTGTAGACGATGCATTTCTCTCAGCAGCAGCAGCAGCAGCAGGAGCAGCAGCAGCAGCAGCAGCAGCAGCACGGCCTCTGTTGCTGCTGATGTTCAGGCTAGAGAAGCGGCTTCTTATGCTTGCTGCTCTTGACCCTTTGCTGCTGTTGCTGTTGCTGCTGCTGCTGCTGTTGTTGCTGTTGTTGCTGCTGTTGCTGCTGTTGCTGTTGTTTTTATTGCTGTTGCTGCTGCTGCTGCTGCTGCTGCTGTTTCTTCTGCTTTCCTCTTCGCGTTGCTGCTGCTGCTGCAGCAGCAGCAACTGCAGCAGCACGCTTCTCTTCTCTGTACGAGCAGCTAAACTGCTGCTGTTGCTGCTGCTGCTGCTGCTGCTGCT
>NW_013571895.1:1884-2156 GCF_000499745.2 Eimeria mitis
TGCTGCAGCAGAAAGAGAACGCCACGCCTCCTCAAATCGTTTATTTGCTTTCTGCTGCTCCAGCAGCGACAGACGGACCGGTCTAGCAGCAGCAGCAGCAGCAGCAGCAGCAGCAGCAAATGAAGAAGAGGAAGGAGAAGCACAGATATCCACTGTGGGTACTGCAGCAGCAAAACACACAAAACAAAATATTTCAAATATTATAAACTCCTGCTGCTGCTGCTGCTGCTGCTGCTGCTGCTGCTGCTGCTGCTGCTGCTGCTGCTGCTGCT
>NW_013571895.1:2975-6203 GCF_000499745.2 Eimeria mitis
GAGTAAGTACAGAATTTATTCATATTAATTTTTCCATTGGTGGGTAGAATAATTTTATTATTTAATCTTTGTGTATTTTGTTTTGTTGCTATCCACTTAAACCTTTTTATATTTATAACTAAATATTCTGATGGTAATCTATATAATAATGATTCTATTGATGATAAACAACGGCTCTTGCAGTATGGACAGTCCAACTCCTTGTATTCCTATAAACACACACAAAAAAAATATTATTTATTTTATATATATATATATATATTTATTTATTTATATATGTTTATTATATTTATATATATATATGTATTTATATGTTGATATATATATTTATATATGGCAAAGGCAACAGAAGAGAAGAGAATGAAGGAAAAGAAAAAAATAAAAAAAGATGAGATTTGCGGTAGATACAAAAAAAATAAAATTAAAACAAAAAAAACAAAAAAAAAATAAAATAGAAAAAATAAATTAAAATAAATTAAGAGAAATAGAAAAGGAAGAAACAAAAAAAATAAAAAGAAATAAAAGGAGACAAGAAAAAGAAGAAAAAACAGAAAGACAAATATAAATAAATAAATAAATAAATAAATACGAGCACAAAAATATAAACTCCAAAAACCCTAAACCCTAAACCCTAAACCCTAAACCCTAAACCCTAAACCCTAAACCCTAAACCCTAAACCCATTTCTTACAATTCCTTTAACAAAGGCTCTATAAATCATATTTTCAAGAGTTTCTTCTTTTTGTATATTACACCCATCATCATCATCCTCCTCTTCCTCTTCCTGCTGCTGCTGCTGCTGCTGCTGCTGCTGCTGCTGCTGCTGCTGCTTCTGCTGCTGCTTCTGTGTACTCCATTCATTATTATTTATATTATTATTATTTTTATTATTATTATTATTAAATTCTAATTGTAAATCAAGAAAATTATCGAATCTATGGCGAGTTGTGTTGCACTCTTTGCATGTAATCCTTGTTGCGTGCTGGCCGCCGAAGAGGTCGGTTACTATAGACTGTTCATGTTTCATTTGTTCTGTATAGAATCTATTGCTAGTTTGTTGTATTGTTTCTTCTTTATTATCATATAAATAATTTATTTTTTCTTCTTTTTTTATTCTATTACAATCCAAAGAAATACCATCAAGAAATGTACGAAGAAATTCATGTGCATCGTTTTGTCTATTCAGTGCAAATTCATCATATTCACTCCTTAATATAGATAATAAATTACTACAATTTATATAATTTTTATAGTTTCTTTTATTATTATTTATATTATTATAATTATAATTATTATTATAATTATTTTGATAGACTTGTTGCACCAGACGCATCCATGCTAGTGCAAGTTGACCCCTGAAACGTGAATTTTCGTTGCTGCATACACGCCGTATATCTTTTTGTAGAAAAAATAAACAAAAAGTTTTTGCTGAAAATAATATTTGTAATACAGCACTACAATAACATGTATTTCCATTATTTTGTATTCCTATTGCTCTGCGTTCAATAAGGGTACGTGTATGTGTATGGTGATTGGGGGGGCTTCTGCGCATCATCCTCTCAACGATCTTGTTTTTTTTAGGGGTTTTTATGATTAATTTTTCTTTTTTTTTATTTTATTTCAATCATAAATATCATATCTTTCTAAAAATGTAAAAAATATACACACTACAATACTTGAATCCTTGCCCGCCACCACACCGCACGGGCACCGACGACGACAGCGAGCTGCGGAGAAAGCTGCTGCTGCGTCAAGAAGAATAGAACAATAAATTAAATATTAAACTTTGTAAATATATTTTACAAAGTTTAATTATTTATAAATGCAAAAGAAGTCCGAAAAAAACTGCGCTTTCCTTGGTGTTTCCGCGGATACTCTGCAGTAGGTTTCGTATGACGATGATGTGCACGATTGGTGGTTCTTGCTGGCGTTCTGCTGCTATTTCTTTGAATAAATAGTTTATTTTTTCTCAGAAAAAGCAACAAATACACAAATATTATTTAAAAATAACGAAAAAATACACAAAATTCCACTCAAAAGCTTCGTTTTTAGCGTGAGGCGGCTGCAGATGTATGAGCCGCGATGCCGACGTAGAGAGTTGAATTTCAGGTGCAAGAGCGACGAATGCTGGACGATAAACCGAAAAAATCAGAAAAAAAGTAAAAAATTTAAATATAAATGTTCATTATATTCAACTTTTACAATTTATTTTATATATTTTTCACAAGAAAACACAGAAAACGACAAACAGCTGCTAGCTGGGCCTCGGCGTGCAGCGGCGAGCGAGAGTGCTGCTGCAGCTGACCTGTCCATCCCGCGGCTTGCTTGTCTCACGGCTACTTCTGCGTTTTTTACCGAAAAAACACCCCCTTTTCAGCAATTATACTTATTTTTTTGTGAAAAAGAATAAAAAAACAATTTTAATGACCCTTTTAACTTCCTTTTTAACCCAATATCGACGCATCTTCAGCTCGGGCTCGTGCAGCAGCAGTATGATACCTCGAGCCGAGCTGCGCGTCGGCGCCGCCGATACAACAACTCAGCGGAGGAGTTTTCACGTTTACGGTTTTTTTTTGTTTTCAATTTTTTTAATTTTAATAAAATTAAATTAAATTTATTAAATATTTTAATTTATTTCTCGAAAACAAAAAAAAAACACAAATTTCGGCGCCAGCTCTTGCCCCCCCCGCCGGTGACGTCATCAGCTCGCAAGACACCGCAGCCAAATACAGGTGTTATAAACAACAAAAAAAATAAATAAATTATTTATATTTTTATTATTTTAATTAATTTATTATTATTAATTTAATTTAATTTAAATTAGTATCCCTTTTTATGTACACTGCCGAATGAATGGCCGCTCCATGCAGCATACAGAAAAAGAAATACAGCTATTGCCGTTTATATGAGTCTTTATAATATTTATAAAAACTAAAAAAAAAACAAAAAAAAAATATAAAAATATAAAATAATAAAAAAATAAATAAAAGGATTATATAAAACACCACATCAGCAACAAAAAAAAAACTAAATATATCTCCCTGTACACCGCAACAACACCAAAAGAAAGCAACTGATGTTTTATTTTAATTAAAATAAAATAAAAAAAAATAAAATAAAAAATTAAAATAAAAACGAAAACTGTCAATAAACCTCCATATTAAAACTAAATACACACAGAGAGCGAAACCCTACACAAAACAGCTATACACCTATATATATATATATA
>NW_013571896.1:0-819 GCF_000499745.2 Eimeria mitis
TAGAAAAACATAAACAAAATATATTCGTTGTGTATGCATGCAGCAGCAGCAGCAGCAGCAGCAGCAGCAGAAGCAGCAGCAACAAATGCTGCAGCTAATATATTTTCATCTCCATACACTTGCCATTCACTGCTGCACCCGCTTGCATGCATGCTTGCATGCATGCATCCAGCGCATGCATGCATCCAGTGCATGCATGCATCCAGTGCATGCATGCATCCAGTGCATGCATGCATCCAGTGCATGCATGCATGCATGCATCCAGTGCATGCATGCATGCATGCATGCATCCAGTGCATGCATGCATGTTCACCCAGTGCATGCATGCATGCATGCATGCATGCATGCAGCTTATGCAATGCATGCAAGATAGAACTGCATCTCCTTACATGCATGCATGCATGCATGCATTCGCTGCAGACGTCTTCGCATGCATGCATGCATGCATGCATGCATGCATGCATCCAGAGAAACACGCATGCATGCATGCATGCATGCATGCATGCATGCATACCTGTTAAAGAATGCTGGATGCATGCAGCATAGAAAGAATATCGTCAAGAAAACTAAAAGAAGGAATATAATAACAAAAAAGAAAAAAAAAAACAAAAAATAATTTTATTTTTTTTTTTTCTTTTTTTATTTAATAATATTAATATTATTATTTATTTCGCTTCTTCTTTTTCTTCTTTTTCTTCTTTTTCCTTTCTTTGTATATACACCCCAAAAAAAAAAGATAGTAATAAAAGTAAAATATATATATATATATATATATATATATATATATATATATATATATATATATATATATATATATAT
>NW_013571896.1:877-1659 GCF_000499745.2 Eimeria mitis
TAAGCAAATAAATAAATAAATAAATAAATATATATATATATAAATACACCAAAAGATAGAGAAATTAAGGTGTTTTATCGAGAATATGTATAGGCTGTAGTATATGTGTTTTATTTGTTTCTATAACTAAACCATTACATATAATTTGGTTTATAATAAAATGAGATTTATATAAAAAAAAGAAAAACAAAAACAAAAACAAAAAATAAAATAAATAAATAAATAAATATATATATATATATAAATACATCGATAGATAGAGAAATTAAGGTGTTTTATCTAGTATGTGTATAGGCTGCAGTATATGTGTTTTATTTGTTTCTATAATTAAACCATTACATATAATTTGGTTTATAATAAAATGAGATTTATCTAAATGAAACATAATATCTAACTCACAAACATTCTCAAAATAACGATCCAAAGCCTCAACTAAACAATGAATTAATTCTAATATACCCAATTCATTCTCGCTGTTGTCGTCCAATAAACCCACTATAAAATATAAACTTGCATACCTGAAAAGAAAGAAAAAAGAAAATAAATTAATATATTTTATTTAGTTTTATTTAGAGAAAAAAAAAAGAAAAAAAAACGGAAAAAATTCGAGTGAAAACGGAAAAAAACAACGGTGTATGTATTCAGCAATTTATATACATACATGTAATGCATGCATGCATAGAATTTATATATATATGCATGCATGCATATAATATATATATATACATGCATGCATGCATGCATATAATTCATATATATACATGCATGCATGCATGCATACA
>NW_013571896.1:1759-2114 GCF_000499745.2 Eimeria mitis
AGTAGTATTTATTAATAAATAATAAACAAACAAATAAATAAATAAATAAATAAATATATATATATATAAATACACCAAAAGATAGAGAAATTAAGGGGTTTTATCGAGTATATGTATAGGCTGTAGTATATGTGTTTTATTTGTTTCTATATAATTTGGTTTATAATAAAATGAAATATATATAAAAAAAAGAAAAACAAAAACAAAAACAAAAAATAAAATAAATAAATAAATAAATATAGAGATAGATACATCGATAGATAGAGAAATTAAGGGGTTTTATCGAGTATGTGTATAGGCTGCAGTATATGTGTTTTATTTGTTTCTATAATTAAACCATTACATATAATTTGGT
>NW_013571896.1:2387-2812 GCF_000499745.2 Eimeria mitis
CATATACATATATGTAATGCATGCATGCATATAATTTATATATATATGCATGCATGCATATAATATATATATATATACATGCATGCATGCATGCATATAATTCATATATATACATGCATGCATGCATGCATACAAATGATTTATATATATGCATGCATGCATGCATCTAATTTATATATATACATGCATGCATGCATGCATATAATTTACATATATACATACATGCATGCATGCATGCATGCATGCAAATGATTCATCTATATGCATGCATGCATGCATGTATATATATAAATTATATCCATGCATATATATGCATGCATGCATGCATGCATGCATAGGTTTTTGCAGCGAATCGAAGGAAAGTTTTCTGCATGAGTTTAAGAAGAAGGATATAACGGAAATTTTTTTTTTTATAAAAATAAAAA
>NW_013571896.1:2912-4762 GCF_000499745.2 Eimeria mitis
GATATAATTTACATATATACATACATGCATGCATGCATGCATGCATGCATGCAAATGATTCATATATATGCATGCATGCATGCATGTATATATATAAATTATATCCATGCATATATATGCATGCATGCATGCATGCATAGGTTTTCGCAGCGAATCAAAGGAAAGTTTTCTGCATGAGTTTAAGAAGAAGGATATAACGCAAATTTTTTTTTTTATAAAAATAAAAAAACAGCAGTATGCATGCAGCTGAACACCTCTATGTTGAGTTCTCTATACACTAATATAATTCTTTGTTTTTACCTATATATTTTAAATTATAAAGAGTTTAATGTTTAGGGTTTATAGGTACAAGAAGAAAAGAAAAACACAACAAAGTAAGAACTACACGTGCATGCATGCGTGCATGCATGCATGCATGCATGTATGCACGCATGCACGTGCACGAAAACATGTATAAATATAGGTTTTTTTTATGGTTACCGTCTATAAACAACTTTGTATTGGCGGTATTGAATGAAAGAACACTGATTCTCCGCCCTAGAGAGGCATTTTCTTATGAGTTCGCCTTCAAGAGCTGCGCGCTCGGTGACGTCTAGAAATTCATAATATTGCGATAACCTTGTTTGTCCTTGTTTATTAACCATTAAAATAAACTTAATCATTTTAAAATTCCAAAAAAAAAAAAAAAGAAACAAGGATTATAACCGTTCGTGTTGTCAGTGCTTCGGGTGTATAGGCAGCTCCTAATTCAAAAGAGAAAGCAGAGGAAAGCTGGCACTTAATAAGCGATTAAAGGAGAAATTCATGAACAAAAGTTTTTTGTTTTTTATAAAGTTTTATAAAAACAAAAAAAAAAACAAAAAAAAGAACACATGCACCGCATGTTGTTGTTGCTGCAGGCCCCCCCCGTCGGCAGCAGCTGCAACCAGAGCAGCAGCAGCAGCAGCAAGCGAAACAGCAGCAGCAGCAGCTATTAAGTAGGGGTTTTCTTCTACTTTTGCTTTGTCATTCATGAATGAAATTGAGTTGTTTTTATTTATTTAATGTTTAGGAGCATTTTAGTTTATATTTTGTTGTTCGTTTCGGGCGACAACAAACAGAAGACCGCTACAGTCAAGAATTCAAGTTTCTCGTGCTGAAACGTGAAATTTGCAATTTGTATATTTTGTTTAGTTTTTCTTCTTTTTACTTTTATTAACAATGAATAACGATAAAGAAAGCATTAAAAGGCAAGAAACTCGTGTCTTTTCTCTTGAAAGCTTACTGCAACAGCAGCAGCAGCAGCAACGCCAGCAGCAGCAGCAGCATATCGAGCTACCTGCTGCAGCAGCAACAAATAAAAATAATATTTCAGGTTTTCGTGTTTATTTAAATGATGAAAAAGAACTTTTTGAGTTTATTCAAAAAGAAAATGTAGAAGAAATAGATTGCTGCTTTGCTGATCCTCTAGGGCAATGGCACCACTGTTCTTTTCATCCTAGTTTTGTAAGCATAACAAAACCCTAAACCCTAAACCCTAAACCCTAAACCCTAGAAAACCCTGAAAAAGTTGTTTATACCTTGTCTTAACTTAAACACTAAACCCTAGGTCACCCACAAACCCTAAACCCTCTTGTATGTGTAAACCCTAAACCCTAATTAAAACCGATGGTATTACTCAAAAAAAAGGGTTTAGGGTTTAGGGTTTAGAGAAAACCCTTTTTTAGGGTTTTCTCTTTTTTACACTGCATCTAACAATAACTTTTGTTCACTTCTTCTGTTGTCTTTTCTTTGCTTCAGCTGCACGATATATATATATATATATATATATATATATATATATATATATATATATATATATATATATATAT
>NW_013571896.1:4786-4932 GCF_000499745.2 Eimeria mitis
TGTTTTGTGTATTTCTTTTTCTGTTTCTTGTTTATTGATTTCTGCATTTAACTAAATTACCTAACTAACTAAATATTTTATTTACTAATTTATTTATTTATTTATTTATTTATTTATTTATTTATTTATTTTTTTTTTTTTTTTTT
>NW_013571896.1:5194-6022 GCF_000499745.2 Eimeria mitis
TGTTTATTTGATTCTTTCATAGGGGAGAAAGGGTTTAGGGTTTAAGGTTTATAAAGGGTTTAGGGTTTAGGGTTTGTTAGGGTTTGTGAGGGTTTGTGTACAGACCCCACCAGTTGTTTCTTTGATCCTTTTCTAGGAGAAAGGGTTTTGCATATAACTTGTTTTCTCCTAAACCCTGATAAATAAAGTGTTTAGGGTTTAGGGTTTGTTAGGGTTTGTTAGGGTTTATTAGGGTTTATTAGGGTTTAGGGTTTGTGAGGGTTTGTGTACAGACCCCACCAGTTGTTTCTTTGATCCTNCCCCCGCACCATAGCCAAACGCTGCGAAGAATATCTAAGAAAAGAAGGGTTTGCGGATCAGGTAAACCCTAAACCCTCGTAAACCCTAAACCCTCGTAAACCCTAAACCCTAATAGAGGTTAATTAGAGCTTCAGTTTGATGCCCCCGCACCATAGCCAAACGCTGCGAGGAATATCTAAGAAAAGAATGGTTTGCGGATCAGGTAAACCCTAAACCCTCATAAACCCTAAACCCTAATAAACCCTAAACCCTAATAAATAGTAAACCCTAATAGAGATTAATTAGAGCTTTTGTGCCCCTGGTTGATAGCAAACCGCTGCGAGGGTTTGCGGATCAGGTAAACCCTCATAAACCCTAAACCCTCGTAAACCCTAAACCCTAATAGACACTAAACCCTAAACCCTAATAAACCCTAAACCCCAATAAATGCTAAACCCTAAACTCTAGTAAAACGTAAACTCTTATAAACCCTAATAAACAACGATAACCCCTAATAAACCCTAATACACTCTAATAAACCCTAATAAA
>NW_013571897.1:1535-1985 GCF_000499745.2 Eimeria mitis
CGGGAGCAGGGAGAGCACGTGGTTTGTTTGTTATTTCTCTTTCTTCTTCCTCCCCTCCTCCTCCTCCTCCTCCTCCCGCTGCTGCTGCTGCTGCTGCTGCTGCTGCTGCTGCTGCTGCTGTTGCTGCTGGCTTTGGCTGTATATCAGCGAAATAATTAAAGAATAGATTGCCCTCCATGGTGGCGCTCATAACGATTAATTTTATTTTATTTATTTTATTTTTTAGTTGTAGTTTCAGCACAAGAGACAACAAGTCTGCATCTATATCTCTTTCATGTACTTCATCGAGTATAATATGTGTTATATTATCTAAATAATTATTATTATTCTCCTGCTGCTGCTGCTGCTGCTGCTGCTCCTGCTGCTGCTCCTGCTGCTGGTCCCCCCCCTGCTGCTGCTGCTGCTGCTGCTGCTGCTGCTGCTGCTGCTGGTGGTTTGTTCTCTTATTGA
>NW_013571897.1:2085-4367 GCF_000499745.2 Eimeria mitis
GTGGTTTTGGCTGTATATCAGCGAAATAATTAAAGAATAGATTGCCCTCCATGGTGGCGCTCATAACGATTAATTTTATTTTATTTATTTTATTTTTTAATTGTAGTTTTAGCACAAGAGACAACAAGTCTGCATCTATATCTCTTTCATGTACCTCATCCAGTATAATATGTGTTATATTATCTAAATAATTAGTATTATTCTCCTGCTGCTGCTGCTGCTGCTGCTGCTGCTGCTGCTGCTGCTGCTGCTGTTGGTCCTCCCCCTGCTGCTGCTGCTGCTGCTGCTGCTGCTGCTGCTGCTGGTGGTGGTTTGTTCTCTTATTGAGAGCTTGTATTTTGCCTGTTGCATGCAGCTGGAGCTCTTCTTCTGTTAGTATGTGGCTGAGTGTATGTGTGTGTGTATTTATAAGTATCTGCAGCAGGTAACCAGTGGTCATGAATATAATTTTAGTTTTTTTATTTGTTTTACTTTCTCCTGATATTCTATAACCTACTAAACCACCTGTCTCCTCTCCTATCTCTCTAGACACACGCTGTGCTAGTGTTATGCATGCAAGCCGACGGGGCTGGGTCACTATACACCGCAGAGGTCTATACGTCTCCATACGCGGCAGCGGGATACTGCTGCTGCTGCTGCTGCTGCTGCTGCTGGTTGCTGCTGCTTCATCGTCGTCACACTCCTCCTCCTCCTCCTCTCCCTCCTGCTGCTGCTGCTGCTGCTGCTGCTGCTGCTGCTTGTGCATGCGTGCTGCATGCATTGCCTTTCTCATGGCTGCGTCTTGCTCTAAGAGAAACTTCGGCAGCTGTGTGCTCTTGCCGCAGCCTGTCTCTCCCTGTATACACGTAATAAAATTATTATTTATATGATTCAGTATTTTGTTGCGGTGTTTGTGGATAGGTAGATCCCCCATACATACTGTAGATACACCGCATATAGATGTGCTGCTGCGACGAGTTGTTGCACGCTGCTGCTGCTGCTGCTGCTGCTGCTGCTGCTGCTGCTGCTGCTGGTGACGAGTTTGTTGAAGGCCTGGGCCTACTCCACCCCATCCTCCTGATGATGTGCCACCAGCAGATGCTGCTGCTGTTCTTGCTGCTGCTGCTACTGCTGCTGCTGCTGCTGCTGCTGGAGCTGGAGCTCCTGCTGCTGCTGCTGCTGCTGCACGTGCTGCTGCGCTAGATGTAGAAGGACGGGAAGAAGCAGCAGCAGCAGGAGCAGCAACAGCAGCAGCAGCAGCAGAAGGGTCTGTACGTGCTGCAGTTGATGGTGCTGCTTCAGTATGAGCCTGCCTGGCTGTTGGTGCAGCTGCTGCTGTTGTTGTCGGCCTTTTACGCATTTTCAGGTTTATATATATTTATATTTTTAATTGTTTTATAAAGAAGACAGAAAGAGACAAAAAAAGAGAGGCAGTATATACAAGAGCTCTACCCAGCAGGCTGTGTATATAGGACGCCTGATGGGTGTGTATATGTGGTTGTTGTATTGAGCTTTTTCGCAGCTTTTTTGTTTTATATGAATAAAAAAAAGAAAAGAAATGCATTTATATAATATTTTATTAAAAAAATAAACCCAAACCCTCATACAGGTGGCTACCTCTCTTGCCTACTACACCTGAACAGGCCCCACATACAGAGGAAATAAGAGAAAAACTGGCGCTGAGCTGCTGCTCCATTAAAATAAATAAAATAAAAGAATATAAATAAAAGAAAAAAGACAAAATAAATTCAAAAACAAAAAGAAAACGACACAAATACACCAGCAGCAACAGCATCGGCGCGTGCTGTGTATATACAGAAAAAACACAGCGAGTAATATAAAATATAAAACAGCAACAGCAGAGAAAGCATAGGTTTATGTTTATTTTTTTTATATTTTCTCTTTATATATTTGTTTTTATAAATAAATATTATTTATTTTTTTATATTTTATTTTATTTTGCCGCAGAAGGATGGTTTTTTGTGCTGTCACTGCTGGGGTGTATAGGCAGCTCTGGCGGTAGCAACAGATACCTAAACAAAACAAACAAGCCTGCTTCTTTCTTTCTTCTTTTTCTTTTTTTCTTTTTTTTTTTATTTAAATATTATTTTTATCACTATTTATATATTTCTTTTGCTCTGCATGCAGTGCTGATGCAGCAGAAGATACACCGCCACCATAAAGAAGTAAACAAATACAGAAACACCATCAACGATAGCCACACAGAACAAACAAAAACAAAAAAAAACAAAAAAAACAAAAAAAAAATAAACAAAAGCAAACAAAAACAACAAAACATCCTA